>NC_081311.1:92222424-92525454 GCF_026419965.1 Kogia breviceps
TCAATTTCATTTCTTTTTATGGCTGAGTAATATTCCATTATATATATATGTGCCACGTCTTCTTTTTCCATTCATCTGTCAATGGACAACCCTCAGAATGGGAGAAAATATTTGTAAATGAAGCAACTGACAAAGGATTAATCTCCAAATTATACAAGCAGCTCATGCAGCTCAATATCAAAAAAACAAACAACCCAATCCAAAAATGAGCAGGAGACCTAAATAGACGTTTCTCCAAAGAAGATATACAGATTGCCAACAGACACATGAAAGGATGCTCAACATCACTAATCCTTAGAGAAATGCAGATAAAAAGTACAATGAGGTATCACTTCACACCAGTCAGAATGGTCATCATCAAAAAATCTACAAACAATAAATGCTGGGGAGGGTGTAGAGAAAAGGGAACCCTCTTGCACTGTTAGTGGGAATGTAAACTGATACAACCACTATGGAGAACAGTATGGAGGTTCCTCAAAAAACTACAAATAGAACTACCATATGACCCCGCAATCCCACTACTGGGCATATACCCTGAAAAAAACATAATTCAAAAAGAGTCATGTACCACAATGTTCATTGCAGCTCTATTTACAGTAGCCAGGACATGGAAGCAGCAAATATATTCTTTACTCTTCTCTATTCTGTGCCCATGAACACTCTACTCTCCGGCTATAGCACCCAGGCTGCCTTGACCTTTGGCTTGGAATTTTGGAATACTTTACATAAAATTAAAAATTCCTGACTTTTTATAAAAGAAGAAAAAATATCTGAGGATCTGGAATGTGGGCTCATACTAATTTGGCAATGATGGGCAGGAGCTGAGAAGCAATTGCATCCTTTAAACAGGGCAAGTACCATTCCCAGTGGTCTCCCCATATGCATCTAGGCACATATTCTTGGGTTGATTAAACCATTTTTATTGGCTTCAGGACCCCTTTGGACATATGCCACTTTAACTGCTGCTCTGTGATCACCAATGGAGGATTTGTGCTTTAGAAATTTCACTGAAGATAATCTACCCCTCCCTTTCTTTTTCCTCTTCATTTCCTCTAAATAATAAGATGCCTTGATATATGGAGAAAGTATTTGTTATCCACAGAAGTACTTCCTCCCAGCAAATTAATTTGGGGGCTTCTTAAGCCCTTTTTTTCTGACATCGCAGTCCATCAACTCCAAGTTTTATAAAGAAACATTGCCTGGGGCTTCCCTGGTGGCGCAGTGGTTGAGAATCCGCCTGCCGATGCGGGGGACACGGGTTCGTGGTGTCCCGGTCTGGGAGGATTCCACGTGCCGCGGAGAGGCTGAGCCCGTGAGCCTGCGCTCCACAACGGGAGAGGCCACAGCAGTGAGAGAACCGCATACCGCAAAAAAAAAAAAAAAAAAAAAAAAAAAGAAAGAAAGAAACATTGCCTGCAAAATGGCACAGAAACAGCTTTACTGGCAGGAGGGCATTTCCATATTACAGTGAACTTTCTATCATTGGGCCTATTTCCATCTGCAGAGTCTCCAAGCCTTACAATTTCCAGCTGCTGCTCCCCATGTGAACTGCAGCAAAGTGAGGTTTCCGAACAGGATCTCATTTCTGCTTGCCCCATACCTCGGTGGAATCAATCAAGGAGAATAACACAGGGAAGACTGAGAGATGGTAAAGGAGAATTAGTAAGTATGGTCTTATTACAACAAAACCACATAACCTAAGAAAACGATTTGTGGATCTGACAGTAGATATTGCAATTGAATATTATTTTGTAGGAGCAGAATTGCTGCTACTGCTGTCAGCACACAGCAGGTGGTTGGAAGTTTGCAACTTTTATGAAAACCATCTTTATCATAGTACATTTCATGTAAACCGTGGCAATAAAAAGCTAAATCGTTCCAGGAATAAGATGCAAATATTACAAATGGGTTTTCTTCAATAAGAATTTGGCATTTGTGCCTGAATTAAAATAAAGAATAACTTTAAAACAACACGGACATGTTCAATACATTTTTGGCTCTGAGTGTCACTGGCAAGTTATTCCCCACAGTCATCCTGTAGAGATTCCTGTTAATCTTGGTGAATCTGATGTTTTGGAGGCTGCTAACAACATTATTTCACTTCTTTGGGTTCCCAGTTGGTTCAGTGTTTTTGAGTTTTGGAAGATACAGTCATTTTTTTTTTTTCTGTGTATTTTCAGTGACAGGCACAGCACCACAGTACTATACTTGTCCTAGGAATATTCAAATTCTTGCTCTGTTCAGCCTTGGGAGTCTTCCATTTTAGCTTTTACATAACTTTGTGGAGATCGTAATCTTCTTGAAGACTTTTTTTTTAAGTAAAGGGATTCCATTTATTAAACTAATATCTAGAAACAGATAACGTTGCAATAGTTTGAATTCTCTAAGTTATTCCTAAACCTCTTTTTGTTTCAGTTAGTAAAATTGAGTAAACCACTCTGGATCAAATAAAATTCAAAACATCTAGTGAACTAAGTGTTTAAGTGTTACAAAAGAAAATACGAAATGTGTTGTCTATATCAAGCTGTGTACAATCTTACAAACATTAAAATATAAGTTTAATTTTACTGTGCCATTTTATGTTTGTAAGTGACCACAAAATCTTGAAACAACCGATTTTGTTCATTAGTATGATGACTGATAAATTATATACATATTTAATACAAAATTCAAATAAACTTAAAAACTAGATAGTTTTTAAAAGCAGAAAATGAGACTGGGAAAGGTCAAGTAACTTTCTAAAAAAACGTACATATAATATGTAGCCTAACTAGGATTCAAGCCAAGGAATTCTCTCTTCTTTCTATCTTTCTCTCCTCTTTCCCTCTGCCCCCCTTATTCTACCCCTTCCTTCCTTCATTCTTTCCTTTACTTTCCTTTTATCTCTCCTCCATTTAATTTCTTCTTACAGCAAGATATACATAATATGAAATTTCATATACATAATATGAAATTTATTAATGCCAGTGAATTTAATATCAAATTCACTGGCATTAAGTTAATTCACAATGTTGTACAACTGTCATCACTAACCATCCCCAGAAATTTTTCATCATCTCAGTCAGAAACTGTACTCATTAAACAACCACTCTCCATTCCTTTTACCTCCCCCCACCCTTTTACTTTCCATGTCTGATTTTGACTACACTAGGTACCTCATATAAATGGAATCATCAGTATTTGTCTTTTTGTTCTGGCTCATTTCAATTAACATAATGTCCTCAAATTTATATCGTGGCATGTGTCAGAATTTCCATTCTTTTAAAGCTGAATAATATTCCATTGTATGTATATACTATATATTAAAAATCTATTCATCTGTTGGTAAACGCTCAAGTTGTTTCCACCTTTTGGCTATTGTGAGTAATAATGTTATAGATGTGGTGGTACAGATATTGTTTCAATACCCTGTTTTTATACCTTTTATGTATATACAGAGAAGTAGAATTGCTGAATCATGTGATGATTTTATTTTTAATTATTTGAGGAACCACCACACTTTTTCTTCTTTTCTTTCCTGAGAGTAGCCATTCCAATGTGTGTGAGGTGGTATTACTTTGTATTTTTAAATTGTTATGTTGTTCATGTATAGAGGCATGATTTTTTTCTTATTTTGTATCCTATAAGTTACTTGCATTTTTTAATTAGTTCTAACTTTATTTTGTGGAACCTTTTTCTACATATAAGATCATGCCTTCTATGAACAGATAATTTTACTTTTTTTTTTTCATCTTGGAGAGCTTTTACTTATTTTTCTTGTGCATTTGTCCTGGCTAAGACTTTCAGTACTATGTTGAGTTGAAATGGTGAAAGTGGGCATCCTTATCTTGTTCCCAATTCTAGAGGAAAAGTTTTCAATCTTTCATCGTTGAATATGATACTGGCTGTGGGCTTTTCATGTATGCTGAGGTTGTTTACTTCTATTACCAGTTTATTGATTGTTTTTGTCAAGAAAGGTTATTGAATTTTTTCAAATGCTTTTACTATATCAATCATGTATGTATTTTTCCTTCATCCTGTTAATGAGGTGTTTTACTTTAATTTACTGGTAAGATATACATAATATAAATTTTACCATTGTATCATTTTAAGTGTCAAATTCCCTGGCATTAAGTTCATTTACAATGTTGTATAACTGTCACCACTAACCATTCCCAGAAATGTTTTGTCACCTCAAGCAGAAATGGTACTCATTAAACAACCACTCTGCAACTTAACTTCAATGACATAAAAATGCTCTACCCTTTCACAGTCTTGTCTCTTCTATATTTTGTCATTTATATCACAAGTTACATCTTTATATATTGTGTATCCATTAACATAGATCTAAAATTATTATGTATACTGTTGTTATTTAAAGTCTATAAAAGAATAAAAAGTATAGTTAACAATAAATTTACAGTAATGTAGGTTTGTTTGTTTGTTTTTTGTGGTACGCAGGCCTCTCACTCTTGTGGCCTCTCCCATTGCTGAGCACAGGCTCTGGATGTGCAGGCTCAGCGGCCATGGCTCACGGGCCCAGCTGCTCTGCAGCATGTGGGATCTTCACAGACCCGGGCACGAACCCGCATCTGCAGGCGGACTCTCAACCACTGCGCCACCAGGGAAGCCCCAATCAGAGAACTTTATATTTTCTTATGCATTCTAAGTACTGTCTACTGTCTTAGATATGGGACATATGTATATGTATAACTGATTCACTTTGTTGTAAAGGAGAAACTAACACACTATTGTAAAACAGTTATACTCAAATAAAGATGTTGAAACTCTCAAAAAAAAAAAAAAAGATTACTCCAGGAGACAAGCACAGAGCCAGTCTACTACCCACCCTAAAACTATTTACCTTTATATCTGGATAGGACCAGGAATAACTAAATCCCTTCAGAGTCAGACCAACTTTCAAATTACTGTTAGAGTGGGAGAGTGGCAGAGAATATGTACACAGACTTACCTGGTCAATTATTTTACCATTAGATGAGGAGAAGCTGTCTTTGTGCTCATGTTAGTTCCTTTAGATCAGTGTTCATGGCAAGGGAAGCCTCCCTGGAAGAATTTGAAGACCCAAATGGAAACAACTATCTCTGAGAGGGTATTTCATTTTTTGATAGGGGTAGTACTTGATGATATTCTGTACAAGAGCCTAAATGCATAATGCAAATATATTTCAGGATTTTAAAACAGGAGTCAGCAAACTTTTCTAGAAAGTACCAGAGGGCAAAGATGTTAAGCTTTGCAATCATAAGGATTTTGTTGCAACTACTCAGCTCTCTGCCTGGAGTATGAATGAAGCCATAGATAACATGTAAACAAGTAAACTTGACTATGTTCCCATAAAACTTTGCTTAACAAGACAAGCATCAGGCTAGATTTCACTCACTGGCCATACTTTGTCAACCCTAGTTTTAGATTATTGATTTGGTGTGCTTCCCATAAACAGTATATGAAAATCATCTGAGTTAAAACATCCTTGGGCACCATCCTGAGGACCTGATTCAGAAAAGAAGTGTGAGGTCTGGGAAGTTGCATTGTAATTATAGTTCAAATTGATTTTTATGTACATAGAAGTTCCTGAACCACTGCACAATTCCATTCTCTAAAGAGAACATATGTAGGAAAATGACTTTTTTTCAGAACAGAAACAGAAAGCATTTCTTGGGAGATCGGAGGTTAGAGGCAGCATTCAGGAGCTCAGATCTATAGTCTTGCTACCAGAGGAGAATTAACTAAAAAATAAGAAAGTTAAGAGAAAAAACAAATTGAGAGAAAATTTTCCCACATCATAAGTATGCAAACTCTTTGTTCTTTTTCTAAATTTCACAAAATGTGTTTGACTTAACAGATGTGTATAATAGACTTCAACGACTTTTCAACTGAAAGGTTTAAGCATCAGAATTGCTGGAAGCTCCCTCCTAGCCATTTTCTTGAATTGTTTCCTCTCTTTACAAGAAAATGCACAGTGTAAGGTTAACTGCAGGTCCATATCTGAGAGAATGGTTTGCCTGCTTGCATAAATAATAGCAGTATTCAAAAAGTTCATCTTCTTCCCTGCACAATTGGATGGGTTGCATCTCCGACCTAACAAACACAAGCACAAAAACCTCAGGGGAATCCTTAAGGGAATGTAAATGAATGGTACAGCAAACAATAATAACCAGCACCCACTTCCCAAGTGAATTTCCCCAATCTAAGGAGAAACAAAAAAACAGTTTGTGTTTTTGTTTGTTTTAAATAAAATAGTTTAGCCAATAGGAAATATTAGTCTAATGATCACTGGCCACTTCACATGACTGTATTCTATAGGATATAATGCCATTCTTTAAGTGGGTTCTCTGTATAATTAAGAATTATATTAGGGCTTCCCTGGTGGCGCAGTGGTTGAGAGTCCGCCTGCCGATGCAGGGGACACGGGTTCGTGCCCCGGTCCGGGAGGATCCCACATGCGCGGCTGGGCCCGTGAGCCATGGCCGCTGGGCCTGCGCGTCCGGAGCCTGTGCTCCGCAACGGGAGAGGCCACAACAGTGAGAGACCCGCGTACCACAAAAAAAAAAAAGAAAAAAAGAATTATATTAAGTAGTTAGCAAACTCTGTACATTGGTTTAACCACTGTGGTTTCCACAGAATAAAATATTAATCTTCATTCAAAAGACATATAACACTCTACCAGTTGTTATGCACAAAGTCATAACAGAATCAACACTCCTCTTCCTGTAAGTGATTTGTAATGATGGAGGTAATAGAGGTGAACCTATCGATGTGCCCTATAATATCTTCGCGTAATTCACAGATCACAGTATCAACTCTATCTGGTTGTGAGATTTAAATAAGGCAAAGCATATGCAGTCTATAATTAAGCAGTTGCCTAACAAATGTTGTAATTGTGTTCAATAATCAACTATTACTGGCAGATAATATATGTATTAAAAGGACCCAGGGGCTATGTGAGGTTAATCAATAAGCACAGAGATGCAAGGAAAAGAAAGCTGGAATTGTGCATTAAAATTCATTAGATCTGTAACTTGGAGCAAATACATCCCTTGCATATATGTTTCTCAACAGTCAAAGAGGGAACA
Source organism: Kogia breviceps (assembly GCF_026419965.1). Lineage (NCBI taxonomy): Eukaryota > Metazoa > Chordata > Mammalia > Artiodactyla > Physeteridae > Kogia > Kogia breviceps. The sequence goes on from NC_081311.1 coordinate 92,229,495, forward strand.
GAACCTGCTCTACCATTGACTGGCTTTATTATGAGGATCAAATAAGAGGTTACATGAAGATTCTTAGACAAAATGTATTCTTCCAGAAATTTATTACAAAGATACTGGACATCAGGTAGTGGTAGTGGACATGTTTTGCCAAGGAATTCTTAAAAAGTCTAGCACTTTGCCCACCTGTTTTTCTGTTAAGAATTTTTAAAGGATTTTATCCCATCCTGAGAGAAATTTGTAAAGAATATGATAAGATGGATCCGAACCATGACAATGACACATTATTAAAATCCATATATTTAGCAGGTACATTTACAGCTTCTTTCAATCTGTCGTATGTAAAACTGTATCTTGATCATAGCAAAACATTTATTGAAAATATGGAACCATTTCAATACAGTGATAATTTGTCCAAAACCTTCAAAGAAACATGGAGGTCATTCTAGCCTTCATATGCATATACAGGAGTCAGCTCTGTTCTCAAAAAGCTCATTTGTAATGAAAACACTGTTGTCACATATCAGACAACAGTCAAAGTTGTGTTATACTAGCCCCAAGGGTAGGTGGCTATTTCTTATAAGGGGACTAATTTTTACAGAATGACAAAGGAAACAATCAGAAAAAAAAATCTTTTATATAAAAGGGAGAAAGTTGCTGGCAGAATCCAAAAGTATGGTCATGCCTATCAAGGAAAGTGTAATTGGCATCCTTACACTCATACGATAAACCAAGTGCTATAATAAAGAGTGTTTTTACATCTTTCAGGGATAAAAACCACACCATGATATGTGATTTTACTGTTTTAAACAGACTTTAAATAAATTTATATTTTCTAATGAAACCTAAAGTAAAATTAGTGACCCTCATTAATTAATTACACTTGTACTAATGATTCATTCTATTATGGCCATTGTGAAAATTTTAGTTTCATATGAGTATTTTCACATATCTATGTTATAAAATTTGATATGATCTATGAAAAATCTGTGCATAGGTTCCTGACTTGCTAAAGAAAAGAATGTACCAGAAAGTCTTCCTTCTCTTCTTTCAGAGTCCCACATGAATTTGAAACACTGAGAAGATCTTGGGAATGAGAAGGCTTTATATGTCACATGCAATAAAAAGAGTAGTGTAATTAAATTATAGCTTCCGAAACTTGTCCATGTTCGAAAAGAAAAGTCTTATGATAGCGTCTGGACAATGCTACCTCCTTCTTCTACATACATTTACATGTATTCCTCACAACCTAAACTTCAGCAATTTACTTGTAAGGTACTCTAATTAATGAGAATATGTTTAGATATCTTTATGTTTCACATTAAACTATATTTGACTACTTCATGGAAACCATTTTGCTTTATTCTCACAACAGATACATGAGTTAGATGAAGTAGAATATATATTCAATTGTTATTCCAATTGCTCTAAAGCACAAGTAATAAAACAGGATCCAGGGTCAGGCTTCTGGAACCTCTGAAATTTATTTGCTGTGTGATGTTAGATAACTCCTCTAAGCCTCTGCTACTCATCTGTGAATGGTAATAATTAGTGTATAGAAATCCTATAAGGTCAGAGAGAACATTAATTGAGAAAACTCCATGTAAATCCCTTTAGGATAATTCATGACCATTAAAATGGAACCATTAAAGATGATGATGATAATAATGCTCATAATAGTGATGATGCTCTTGCTGCTGCTGCTACTGAAGGCGGTGGTTATGATGGTGATGGTGATGATGATGCTGGTGATGAGGACGATGGTGGTACATGGTGATGATGATGATGGTGATGATGGTGATGATGATTATGGTGATGATGTACATGGTAATGATGATGCTGCTGAGGATGATGGGAACAAAAATGGTATAGTGATAGTAGTTATACATGTGGTTCTCAACTGTTGGTGGCTTGTGACTGAATATGACAATTTTTTTTTAATAAGATCTCCATAGGAATAAATTTTTGACATGAGCAATCAGGGTTCTATAATGTTCAGACTTAGACATAAGTGGCCTCAAACCAATTTGCTCAGAATACACCAAATCGAAGGAAGTATTTAGAACATTGTTTTCATTTTAGTCATTATTTCCATGTGAAACAAAATTTTTGTCAATAATGATGCTCAAAATAAAGTGCCGGATAAGGTAAGTCATTTGAATTATTCTCTGTGTTTCATGTTAAGTATGAACCTCCAAATTAACAAATTTTACCAAAAGAAAGCAATTTTAATAAATTCTATATCAATTAAGAACCTTTGATAATAAATGGTTTTGCATTAAATGTTTATTTTAATCTCTTAACATTCCAAAATAAAATTTGATAAGTCTATTTTAACCCGTCCAATATTTTTTATTTCATTTTCTCATGAAATCTGAATTTCTGGGAGCAAAAGTCAGTATTCTATCAACAAACAAGTTTATCTTTGTACTTAATTTATTGTTATCATATTCTTGCCTTCTGTAGACACAGTAATGAATAGATGATGAGATACTGCAGAACAAGAATTATTAACTTTCTGTATTCCCTATCTATCCCAGCCCATCATACAATATCAAACACATTGTAAGTTCTCCTTACATATAAGTGTGGATGAATGAATGAATGATCATTTCTCAGATGACTAGAGAAATTAGGAACAAACAAGGCTTTATTTTTCTAACTATAAGAGTAACATATTTTTATTTATGAAAAGTTAGATACTGAAAATGTAAATGAAGAAAGAAAATATTATTCAAAATTACAATGTTAACATCGTTTTATTTTGTATTTTTCTTTTTCTATACATAGTTTAACCTAATTTACTTTGTGTGTGTGTATACGTATATAACATTTAGTTACAACTTATTTTACTTTCTTGCTTATATAGTTTCTTTTAGAATGGTATAGGTGGAACATTTAGAATGTTTTAAATTTGTATAATCATAAAGAATGTTGAATAAAATAATTCTGTATATCTTGCATAGATTCTCAGAAGTGGAATTTTAAGGAAAAATATTTCAAATATGTATATCCATATCTACCTATCATCTTCTGTCTAAATATTGTCCAAGATATTTACATCAATTTACACTACCACCAGCAACCTATGAGACTGTTACTTTCACAATAAACACATTCAATTTTTGTGTGTGTGAATTCCATCCATGAAAAAAAAAAAAGAAAAAAAAACTGTCATCTTGAGTGCCCATTTCTAAGCTCTTAAAAATTGGAGAAAGATTGGTGGAGGGATAGATAGATTGCAAATACTCTAGTATTGATATATGATTTCTAGTTTTTTCACTTTCTTTTAAAATTTTCCTCATTTTGCCCTTCTTCATTTGTATGTTGGAAATCTATTTCTAAGTAACCTCATTATATGACAATTTGTGCTTGAGATATTTGTGTGTGTATATATATGTATGTATGTATGTATTTTATTTTATTTTTTTTCTTTTTGTGGTATGTGGGCCTCACTGTTGTGGCCTCTCCCATTGCAGAGAACAGGCTCCGGACGCTCAGGCTCAGCGGCCATGGCTCACAGGCCCAGCCGCTCCGCGGCACGTGGGATCCTCCCAGACCGGGGCACGAACCCGCGTCCCCTGCATCGGCAGGCGGACTCCCAACCACTGCGCCACCAGGGAAGCCCCTATGTATGTATTTTAAAATTGCATCTCCAGAAACACTGCATTTTTCTTCCTGGTACAGTGCTGTGTTAATTTTGACAAGTAACATTTCAGCCAATAACGTGACAGTCTGTGTTCCATTTAGCTTTAATTGAATCTAAGTAAGCGTAGAATCCATTGTAAAACTATATGGATGCAAATATTTTCTTAATGCTATCAGTGTTGAATTTATTCTTTTACACAAAAGCTATCTGTTTTCAGACGTAAAATCCAGTTGATATGAATCTTCATCAAACAAAGAATAGTCCTAAGTTTCAAAAACAAGTTCACATGTGACATTTGGTGATTCATCAATCATTTTATTCTCTTTCTCAGTCATAGTAATACTTTATTTTTCCAGCAGTGTTAGAGAATGATATGTTCCATTAAAGTTAATTTTTCAGATAACTGAGGTTTCTTATTTTAGAAAACAGAGTTTTTGATATTTTCATTAATTTTTATGAAAATATTTATAAATGTATTTCATATCTTTCCACTTTATTTTTTTAATTTATTCTTATTTTTCACTGAAATATAGTTGATTTACAATGTTGTGTTAGTTTCTGGCATACAGCAAAGTGATTTAGTTATATATAATTATATTTATATTACTTTCATATTCTTTTCCGTTATGGTTTATTAAAGGATGTTTCTCAGCTTTAATAAGCAGTGCATTTTTTCTAGAAAGGCAGCAAATGATTACAGAAAGCATAAGGACTTATAATTAATTACACATGAATATTGATTCCAATTTTTCTATTTACCAAACTATGTATTTGGTAACTTGTTCAACCTCTTCAATGCTTTGGTTCCTTTGTCTGTTAAAAAGATAAATAGTCATTACTTTTAATAATGTAGTAAATATTTAGTGAGATAGTAAATGTAGGAGACAGTGAGCTCATTTTCACATAGTAGATGCTCATTGAGGACCATTTAGTCTACATTTTGATCCATCCCCTCTTGTCTCCCAACATTAAAAATGTATACCTAACACACACAAGGAGTTTTGCCTGGCATTGTGGAAATGAAGAATAAATAAACTCAGTGCACCATAGCCAGAATACATGAGCAGTATAGTGGCAGAAGCAGAAACCTAATTTCAACTTTGAGAGACTTGCAAAGGAGACAAAAAATTTACCTCTATACTCTTTGAGCTTTTGACTGGGCCTAAAACTTAAATTGATATAAGACAGATTAGCAGAAGAAAAACATACAGATTTATTTAATGAAATTTTTATATATGAGAGCTCTCATAAGGAAGACCCAAAGAAGTGGCAAAGCCTAAATTTTTTTGTTCTAGGTTGAACAAAGAGAAGCAATTGAGAAAAAGTAACAAAATTATATGGAGAGGCTAAAAGAAAATAAAAATTATTTTAGCAAGTTTTATTTTTACAGAATGTTCTCAGCTTTAACTCCCTGTCAAAGAATGTTTGTTTTCTCCTGATACCAAGAGAACATATTTCACAGAAGCATTTTATCTCCTGATTTCAGGAAAAAAAAAAAACAAACAGAGTTTAGAACATCCTTCTTGCATCTGCTGTTTCTCAAGTGCCTTTAGACAAAAATAACCCTTATGCTCAAGTGGCATATTTTGGGGTGGCACATTTTTCCACCCTTCACTACATTGCTGTAAAGTTCATTGTTTTGGCAAGAGATATGATCTCTGGGCTCAGAAATTTACCTTTATTTGTTCAGATCACCCCTGAGAGAGTAGCTCATTAAAGATGGTCCACACTTGCTCTTTTCATTATCTCAAATGTCCTTTGAAAACATTGAATGTTTTAATCTGTCTCTGCAGTATTTTGAAAACTATAGCATCATCCTGAACATGATATGTGAGCCAGAAGGAACTGGCTGAGACATCTGGTAAACCTTGATTTATGTTTTCAGTTGCTTTGGGAGGATGGATGATGAACTTCCACTCTCTGTGTGTGCCTCTACAGAGGCAAATTAACATCACTTTTCAGGACATCCAATCCAGTGCTACCCTTGAGTATTGCCCTACCTGTGATCCTACCCTATGCAATGTGAAAATGGAAAAAAGATGTGGTGTGAATCAGGGATAGAATAAGAAATGTGTTATGATGGGAGGTACTGGTTGCTCATACCATTTGGTACTAAAAGTTCTGAAACTTTTATATAGTTTCCAAAATGTTCATGTAGTAGACATATGTGCCAAAATGACTGCCTCAAAATGTCTTGTCCTCTAAGTGCTCTTCTCTAACCTGCAGAGTTGCTTTCTCTCTTCATATAGCTGACAATTCAGATATTCATTATTCAGCTGAGTTTCAAGCAAAGTAAGATAGATATTATTTTGAAATATTTGTTCCTTAAATTAGTCAGAAACCAAACTATGTAACATAAAATATCCTGCTAATTTAACTTTCCACATTGTAAAAGTAAGGGAATGTGTTCTTTAGTCTATCTTGATGCAGACCCTGTATTATATGGTTTACATGTATTATTTCCCTCTTTTCATCCACACAAATGTTCTTGCAAAATAGTAACAAATTAGCCCACTTTACACATGAAAAAAAACTGAACCTTGGAAAAACTAGTTTCTTGTCCACATCACAGAGCTATGAATTTGTTGTGTTGGAATTGTCACTTATTCTTTTTCTGAATCTTTCTGTATTTTCTTGGAATAAAGTGACAAATGAACTGGTAAATTATTTAGAAACACTGGTCAACATACCAAAAGAAATCTATTTAAAAATGTATTGTCCTTATTGAACAGAATATTTACCATTTTGATGATATCAAATAGTCCTATTTTTAAAGGAACTTTGGAGAAATCCTCCCAAGTTGAGAAAATCAGATTCTTTCTCTCACTTCCCCCACCCCTAAGATCATGGCAACAATTTAAATCTGTGGAGACTTAAGAATGACATTTGAAAGTCATTGAGTGAAAAAATTTAAAAATATAATCCTGTGAAATATCTGTCATTTATATTTTCTACAAGAAACACACAAAGAGGTCTTAGACACAGAAAAAAATAAGAGTATAGAAAATTAAAAGTTTTAAGTCAGATGAAGTTTTTAAGTCAGATGAAGTTTTTATTATTCAGACAGAAAGAGGAAATAAATTGTATTTGTAGAATATCTTTATGAAATATTGCCATTGAATATGCATTAGCTAGACTTATCTGGAATACTGTGATCACTTTTTTTAAAACATCTTTATTGGAGTAAAACTGCTTTACAATGGTGTGTTAGTTTCTGCTTTATAATAAAGTGAATCAGTTATACATATACATATGTTCCCATATCTCTTCCCTCTTGTGCCTCCCTCCCTATCCCACCCCTCTAGGTGGTCATAAAGCCCCAAGCTGAGCTGATCTCCCTGTGCTATGTGGCTGCTTCCCACTAGCTATCTATTTTACATTTGCTAGTGTATAAGTTGTGACAAAGTGAGAGAGTGGCATGGACATATATATATTGTGATCACTTCTGAACTTAAACTTTTAAAGGAGCACATGATAACCATATGCATATACTAGAAGAAGTATCATATGCTAAAAAAATATACCCCAAGCTGTTGGTGTAGATTCTAGCAGGTAGAATAGCATCAATGAAAAAGGCTGTCCTGAGATCAGTATAAGCAATTTAGAATTATTTGACACTGTCCAGCCATGGATACTATGTCCTGATAAATTTAGCTTCCCATGTCTGAGTGAGTTTGAGCCAAAGCAATACAACCAGCTCTGGATAATGCTGAGGAACAGATTGGATGAATGTTGAATAAATAGTTATGGACAAAATAAACTTCAAGTTCCCTTTTATTTCCAACATTCTATGCATTTTATGTAGAGATTTTTTGATAAGTGCTTTCTGAGTAGGCAATGGGGAAGGAAGAGAACTATCTTGCCTGGATGACATGCTTACTGAAAAGTTAAATTATTGCCATGGCTGACATGCTAGTTGATGAAGGTAATTAACACCAGGGTGAATAGAGTGACACTTCAGTCAGCTGGAGCCTTCAACCTTGAAAATTTGTCTATTCAAGATATGACGTTTTCCCTTGAGAAGTACTATTTTAATTGATAATCTACTTATCCAAAATTATTAACCTAATTAAAACAATACCAGCTTTCATTAAGTGAGCTACAGATGCACAATACTCAATTTGCATATGAATCCATTTTTAATATCCCACTCAAACGTTAGTTTGCCACCTGCTCATCAAGAAGTGATTCCTGAATTTAATCTTGAATATTAGATTAGTCCAATCATTAATCCATTACTTCCCTTCTTATGGTAAAAAATAGGGTTTGGATTTAAATGACAGAAAGAAATAGAGGCAAATGAAAGGAGTTTAGTTTTCATATGGGAGGTGGCTTTAAAATTGACTATTTCTGGCATGAGCTTAATTAGAGTGAGATAAAAGAAGGATTTGATGATGAAAAATTGAAATACCTTGTTATTTATAAAGGTGTGAAAGATTTATGAAGTTTTTATTGTTGTTCAACAGTTACCAAATATAAGGCCTATGACTATCTGTTCAACTCTTGGGATACACTGCCCTATAGGAGGATACAATCTGGCTCAATTGTAAAAAAAAGAAACACAGAATTCTATCAACAATGCAACACTAAAGGGTTGAGTGTAAGAAGATAAAGATACTTAATTGAGACTCAGGCAAGCTGATGAGTAAAAGAAAGAATTATTGCAGTAAAAAGAAAAAAAATAAAGAAAGCAGAGTTAAATTAAATAAGGCAAGGAAGGTTTTGAATTCTAAAGACTGTGGAAATTCAGATTCTTGAGATGATGTGCAGTATATATATATTCATCTACAAAGTGGCAAAGTATAGAGATTTCTGCATAATGCAGCATCACAACTGAACTTCAGCACTTTCTGTCACTGAGAGTTAAAAGGTTGTCTACACAAAAGCATCATAAAAAGACAGGAGATTTATAGAGGGTTTTTTATTTGTTTTCTGTTTGGTTTTTGGTTTGTTTTGTTTTGGGTTAGGGTGAAGAAATAGGATTCATCTTTCAGTCTCTCAACTCCACTTGGTCTTCTTGTTTCTCTACAACATATAAACATGCTTTACAGCAATAAATCCATTGTACCAGGGTTTGTGTGTTGCCTATTCAAAACATTCCTGATACAAGCTATTGCATTCACTTCACTGGCAGCTTGAAGGGAAGGCACTGTGAACATCAAGTCAGAGTGGCAGGGTGGTCAGGAAGAAAATACGACATATATCTGTGGGAGAAAACAGCAAATGATCGAGAAGGATATCGGCTATACTTCCGTAAAGTAAAACACCACCAGCAAGTTAACATGACAGTGAATAACCCATTGCTAAATAGAACTCTGGTGGCAGCAAAAGAGTAGGCATTTAATTTGAGTTCAGGTTTTATATAAGTATCTCTGGGGCACTGGAGAGAGCTCTGGCATGCTTTGCCACATGTATTTCTGCATTCCAAGAGAAAAATGTCAAATGTTTCTGCAAGTGCCAATTGTAGACTCTGATTGATGACTTTGTTATTATTGCCACTGAACCTGTTTCAAAGCCTAATTTAATGGTACACTTTGGACCCACCCCTCCCGCTTCCAAGAAGAAAAATGATGTGTGTCCAACAGCTGGTCCAGCCCTTGTTAGTTGGAGATGCTAATACAATGAGTGTAGCATCTTGGAATAGTCAGGATAAAGGGTGTTAAGTTCACATTGCATTTCTCTTCTGGAAATTTCATGGTATCTTTATTTTTATTTGCCCAGCTGGTTTCCCAGTTTTAGTGACCAATGTTTGTACACAAAACAATAAACGTTGTTTATGATAGTTATACAAAATCAGAGATTGAGACACAAAGATAACTGACCTGCTAATAGGAGAATGGTTATTTATTTAAAATTCCTATGTTCTTTATTTTATAAAATTTCATGGTTTCTCTCTGTAGTTACAGTTGTGTTTCTAATAAACCCCCAAACAAGGGAAATACACATGTTAAAGACAATGCTGGTGGTTAGAGACAGAAGATATATCTGCCTGAACTTGAGCATGTATTGGCCTATCTTTGCACCATTAATAACCTACAGAAAAATTAATATTAATATATAAATATGTATTATTAATCAAATTTGACTAGATATTTATTAAATGTTTATGCCTTCTACATACTAAAAATATGTTTGATTATATTATGCTTTCTGCCTTTGAAAGAGTCATCGACCCATTAATTTCATTATTCTGCAAGTAGTGATTTATTTACACTATTATTCAGGAATTGACAGCATTGTTTAACAAAAATTACCTGCCCCTTTCCAAAGGTAGCTTGTGGTCTGAGACATTACATTTACATGTATGAAACATGAAAATGCAAACACAATTATTAAGGTATGTGGTGTTAGAACAAAAGAAGCCATGACCCTATATTCAGTTGTATAGGAAAGGCTTCCTCTCAGAATGAATGCCACACTTCACAGACCATGTTCGTACATCACTGTGGTGACAAGCCTCACCATCTACTTACAGCTGAACAGTGATATTAGTATGGCTTTTATTGTGGTTGTATTTACTCATCCATGTCTGAACTGGAAAGCTTTAGGAATTCAGAAAAGTAGAAGTGCACTATGTACCCTAGTCATGTTCTGGAAGGAAGAGAATATGTGATGGGTGGTAAAGGATGGATAAGCCCTGGATAGGTGGAGAGAGATTATTTTTGCTCCAGGAAGAGATAAGCAAACCACAGAGTATAAAGTAGGAGAAAGATGGAGAGGAGAGCAGCCTCCACCAATAGATGTTTTCAACTGGAAGATGGAGCTGAGTAGGTGGACCAGCTCTGTATAAGGAAGACCTTGAATACACAGAGACCATAAATTTGTCTCCAGAGAGAGTATCCATTCTGAGGTTTGAGGTTTCCTTGAATGTTTGGTGTTTCATCATAAATGTCACCAATGGAGAATTGTCATATAAAGAACCAAATAATGAGAACTATGAGAAACATGGACCAAATGCTATTTTGCAATTTCTGGATAGATGATGATGGATAGATGATAGATGATCGATATGATTGCTACATAGATATAGATAGATAGATAGATAGATAGATAGATAGATAGATAGATAGATAGATAGATAGAAATGGCTATAGATGTAAATATTTAAATAGATAAAACCATGATTATCTTATGCTTGTTGCTGATGGCAGCAAATAATTGGTGCTTCAATCAAAATTAAAGTTAGCTTCTGGGTGTCCTCCTGGTCTGCATTCAATACGTGAGGTTCAGACCTATTTCTTAAATATTTACCTGTGCAATGTTTTCATGGTTGTAGATCATAGTCCTGCTAACATCCATAGCTTCTCTCTTACATGAAAGTGTATTTGGAAGATTTGAAAATAAACTAGGACTATGTAACAGGAATTGGGGTTCACATCTTAACACCGTCCATCAATTTTCCAAGAGGGGAAAATTCAAGTATTGCAATCTGACCATCAAAAGTGCATGGAGGCAACTACACAAATTATAAAATGGGATGCCAATAAAATGTATTTTTATGTGAAAGGTATATATGATAAATAAGAAGAGGAAATTGACATCTTGGTCATCTGCTCCCATCCCAAACTTTCTAGTTCCTACACCTCTGCTCTCACACATCCTTGATTGCACAAGGGACACTTATTAAAGTATGGAGAGTGCAAGGCAAACTATCTTTTGCTTTGGAAAAATGCTTTTTGAACTGGTTCGTTCTTATCAGACTATGATGATTAACTGAGTAAAAAAATAAATAAACAAAAGGACATAGTAAGAGAAAAGAAGGACAACTGTGAATTTTGAGACTTAATCAGATCACTTTCTCCTTCATATTGTAATCTTCCTAGGTGACATACTGTTATTTTGTAAAGGGTGATTAAAGTCAAAATATTACAATTACTACCTATATATCAAGCTCTTCCTCTGTGGGGAACAAAATCAGTTAATTTTCTTTACTCCTTCCAGACAGTACAAGGATCCAAAAATTAAAATTTGCATAGCACCGAAGTTAATAGAACTTTGATTCTCTCCCAAATAGTACATACTATGGCCAAAATGTGTATTTTGTCCTAAATGAGATAATTGGATGCGGTGGCTTAGATGTCATGTAGTCCTAAGTGTGAAGTCATAATCAATCCTGGACTTCTCTAGCCCCAGTCTCTCCATTTCTAAAATGAATATAGAATTTACCCTGCAAGGTTGTGATAATTTTTATTTATTTTTTAATAGTTCTTTATTGGAGTATAATTTCTTCACAATACTGTGTTAGTTTCTGTGGTACACAAAGAGAATCATCCATATACATACATATTTCCCATATCCCCTCCCTCTTGAGCCTCCCTCCCAACCTCCTTATCTCACAACCTCTAGGTCGTTGCAAAGCACAAGCTGATATCCCTGTGTTATGCTGCCATTTCCCACTAGCTATCTATTTTACATTTGGTAGTGTATATATGTTGATGCTTCTCTCACTTCACCCCAGCTTCCCCCTCCCCACCCCATGTCCTCAAGTCCATTCTATATGTCTGCATCTTTATTCCTGTCCTGCCACTAGGTTCATCAGTATATATATATATTTTTAGGTTCCATATATATGTGTTAGCATACAGTATTTGTTTTTCTCTTTCTGACTTACTTCACTCTATATGACAGTCTCTACATCCAACTACCTCATTACAAATAACTCAGTTTCATATCTTTTTATGGCTGAGTAATATTCCATTGTGTATATGTGCCACATCTTCTTTATCCATTCATCTATCGATGGACATTCAGGTTGCTTCCATGTCCTGGCTATTGTAAATAGTGCTGCAATGAACGTTGTGGTACATGACTGTTTTTGAGTTATGGTATTCTCAGGGTATATGCCAAGTAGTGGGATTGCTGGGTCATATGGTAATTCCATTTTTAGTTGTTTAAGAAACCTCCATACTGTTCTCCATAGTGACTGTATCAATTTACACTCCCACCAACAGTGCAAGAGGGTTTCCTTTTCTCCACACCCTCTCCAGCACTTATAGTTTCTAGATTTTTTGATTATGGCCATTCTGACTGGTGTGAGGTGATGCCTCACTGTAGATTTGATTTGCATTTATCTAATAACCAGTGATGTTGAGCATCTTTTCATGTGCTTCCTGGCCATCTGTATGTCTTCTTTGGAGAAGTGTCTGTTTAGGTCTTCTGCCCATTTTGTGATTGGTTGGTTTTTGCTTTGACATTGACTTCTATGAACTGTATGTATATTTTAGAGATTAATCCTTTGTCTATTGTTTCATTTGCAAATATTTCCCCCCATTCTGAGTATTGTCTTATCATCTTGTTTATGGTTTGCTTTGCTGTGCAAAAGCTTTTAAGTTTAATTAGGTCCAATTTGGTTATTTTTGTTTTTATTTTCATTACTCTAGGAGGTGGGTCAAAAAAGATTGTGCTGAGGTTTATGTCAAAGAGTGTTTTTCCTATGTTTCCCCTAAGAGTTTTATAGCTTCTGGTCTTAACATTTAGGTTTTTAATCCATTTTGAGTTTATTTTTGTGTATTGTGTTAGGGAGTGTTCTAAATTCATTCTTTTACATGTAACTGTCCAGTTTTCCCAGAAACATTTATTGAAGAGGCTATCTTTTCTCCAGTGTATGTTTTGCCTCCTTTGTCTTAAATTGGGTGACCATATGTGCGTGGGTTTATCTCTGGGCATTCTATCCTGAACCACTGATCTATATTTCTGTTTTTGTGCCAGTACCACACTGTCTTGATTACTGTAGCTTTGTAGTATTGTTTGAAGTTGTGGAGCCTGATTCCTTCAGCTCCGTTTTTCTTTCTGAAGATTGCTTTTCCTATTTGGTGTCTTTTGTGTTTCCATACAAATTGTAAAATTTTGTTCTAATTCCATGAAAAATGCCATTGGTAGCTTGATAGGGTCTGTATTCAATCTGTAGATTACTTTGGGTAGTATAGTCATTTTCACAACTTTGATTCTTCCAATACAAAACATGGTATATCTCTCCATCAGTTTGTGTCATCTTTGTTTTCTTTCATCAGTGTTTTATAGTTTTCTGAGTATAAGTCTTTTGCCTCCTTAGGTAGGTTTATTCCTAGGTATTTTGTTCTTTTTGTTGCAATGGTAAATGGGATTGTTTCCTTCATTTCTCTTCCTGATATTTCATTGTTAGTGTGTAGGAATGCCAGAGATTTCTGTGTATTAATTTTGTATCCTGCAACTTTACTAAATTCATTGATTAGCTCTAGTAGTTTCCTGGTGGCATCTTTAGGATTTTCTATGTATAGTATCTTGTCATCTGCAAACAGTGACAGTTTTACTTTTACTTTTCCAATCTGTATTCCTTTTCTTTCTTTTTCTTCTCTGATTGCCGTGGCTTGGACTTCCAAAACTATGTTGAATAAGAGTGGTGAAAATGGACAATCCTTGTCTTGTTCCTGATCTTAGTGGAAATGCTGTCAGTTTTTCACCATTGAGTATGATGTTTGCTGTGGGTTTGTCATATATGGCCTTTATTATGTTGAGGTAGGTTCCCTCTATGCCCACTTTCTGGAGAGTTTTTATAATAAAAGGACGTTGAATTTTGTCAAAAGCTTTTTCTGTATCGATTGAGATGATCATATGGTTTTTATTCCTTAATTTGTTAATATGGTATATCATGTTGATTTATTTACATATATTGAAGAACCCTTGCATCCCTGGAATAAATCCCACTTGATCATGGTGTATGATCCTTTTAATATGTTGTTGGATTCTGTTTACTAGTATCATGTTTAGGATTTTTTGCATCTATGTTGATCAGTGATATTGGTCTATATTTTCATTTTTGTGTTATCTTTTTCTGGTTTTGGTATTAGCGTGATGGTGGCTTTGTAGAATGAATTTGGGAGGGTTCCTTCCCCTGCAATTTTTTTGGAAGAGTTTGAAAAGGATCAGTGTTAGCTCATCTCTAAATGTTTGATTGATAGAATTCGCCTGTGACGCCATCTGGTCCTGGACTCTTGTTTGTTGGAAGATTTTTAATTACAGTTTCAATTTCATTACTTGTGATAGGTCTGTTTATATTTTCTAATTCTTCCTGGTTAAGTCTTGGAAAATTGTACATTTCCAAGAATTTGTGCATTTCTTTGTGGTTGTCCATTTTATTGGCATATAGTTGTTTGCAGTAGTCTCTTATAATCCTTTGTATTTCTGTGGTGTCAGATGTGATTTCTCCTTTTTCATTTCTAATTTTATTGATTTATCTTCCTTTTTCTCTTGATGAGTCTGGCTAAGGGTTTATCAATTTTGTTTATCTCCTCAAAGAACCAGCTTTTAGTTTTATTGATGTTTGCAATTGTTTTCTTTGTTTCTATTTCATTTATTTCTGCTCTGATCTTTATGATTTCTTTCCTTTTACTGACTTTGGGTTTTCTTTATTCTTTTTTCTCTGGTTGCTTTAGGTGTAAAGTTAGATTGTTTATTTAATTTATTTTCTTCTTCTTTCTTTAAGGGAGAATGAATGCTATAAACTTCCTTCTTACAACTGCTTTTGCTGCACCTCATAGGTTTTGGGTTGTTATGTTCTCATTTGTCATTTGTTTCTATGTATTTTTTAATTTCTTCTTTGATTTCTTCAGTGACCTCTTGGTTATTGAGTAGTGCACTGTTTAACCTCCATATATTTGTGCTTTTTACAGTTTTTTTTTCCTGTAATTGATTTCCAATCTCATACCATGTGGTCAGAAAATATGCTTAATATGATTTCAATTTTCTTAAATTTTCCAAGGCTTGATTTGTGGCTTAGGATGTGATCCATCCTGGAGACAGTTCCGTTTGCACTTGAGAAGAAAGTGTAATCTGCTGTTTTTGGATGGAATGTCTTATAAGTATCAATTAAATCTATCTGGTCTACTGTGTCACTTAAAGCTTGTGTTTCCTTAGTTATTTTCTGTTTGGATGATCTGTCTATTGGTGCAAGTGGGGTGTTAGAGTCCCCTACTATTATTGTGTTACTGTCAATTTCTCCTTTCATGGTTGTTAGCATTTGCCTTATGTAGTGAGGTGCTCCTGTGTTGGGTACATAAACATTTATACTTGTTATATCTTCCTCTTGGATTGATCCCTTGATCATTATGTAGTGTCCTTCCTTATCTCTTGTAACAGTCTTTATTTTAAAGTCTGTTTTATCTGATACTAGTATTGCTACTCCAGCTTTCTTTTGATTTCCATTTGTATGGAATATCTTTTTCTATCCGTTCACTTTCAGTCTGTATGTGTCCCTAGATCTGAAGTGGGTCTCCTGTAGACAGCATATATGTGGGTCTTGATTTTGTAACCATTCAGGCAGTCTGTGCCTTTTGGGTGGGGCATTTAATCCATTTACATTCAAGGTAGTTATCAATATGTATGTTCCTATACATTTTCTTAATTGTTTTGTGTATTTTTTTGTGGGTATTTTCTTCTCTTGTGTTTCCTGCCTAGAGAAGTTTATTTAGCATTTGTTGTAAAGCTGATTTGGTGGTGCTGCATTCTCTTAGCTTTTGCTTGTCTGTAAAGGTTTTGATTTCTCCATCAAATCTAAATGAGATCCTTACTGGGTAGAGTAATCTTGGTTGTATGTTTTTCTCTTTCATCTCTGTAACTATTTCCTGCTACTCCCTTCTGGCCTGCAGATTTTTGCTGAAAAATCAGCTTATGGAGATTGCTTTGTATGTTCTTTTTTGTTTTTCCCTTGCTGCTTTTAATATTTTATCTTTGAATTTAATTTTTGTTAGTTTGATTAATATGTGTCTTGGTGTGTTTCTCCTAGGGTTTATCCTGTATAAGACTCTCTGTCCTTCTTCGACTTGGGTGACTATTTCCTTTCCCATGTTAGGGAAGTTTTTGACTATAATCTCTTCAAATATTTTCTTATACCCTTTCTTTTTCTCTTCTTCTGAGACCCCTATAATTTGAATGTTGGTGTGTTTAATGTTGTCCCTGTGGTCTCTGAGCTTATCTTCTATTCTTTTCATTCTTTTTATTTATTCTGCTCCTCAGCAGTTTTTCCACCATTCTGCCTTCCAGCTTACTTACTTGTTCTTTTCCCTCAGTTAATCTGTTATTAATTCCATCTAGTGTGTTTTTCATTTCAGTTATTGTGTTGTTCATCTTTGTTTGTTTGTTCTTTAGTTCTTCTAGGTCTTCATTAAACATTTCTTGTATTATCTCGATCCATGCCTCCATTCTATTTCCAAGATTCTGGATCATCTTTACTATCATTACTCTGAATTCTTTTTTTTTTGCCTATTTCCTCTTCATTTATTTGGTCTTGTAGGTTTTTACCTTGCTCCTTCCTCTGTGACATATTTTTTTGCTGTCTCTTTATTTTCTTTGATGAGTGAGATTGTGTTCCTGTCTTACTGGTTGTTTGGCCTGAGGCTTCCAGCACTGGAGTTTGTAGGCTGTTGAATAGAGCTGGGTCTTGGTGCTGAGATGAGGACCTCTAAGAGATCTCACTCTGATGAATATACCCTGAGGTCTGAGGTTCTCCATTAGTCCAGTGATTCAGACTCATAACTCCCACCTCAGGAGCTTTGGCCTGACTTCCAGCTCATGAACCAAAATCCCACAAAAAAAAAAAAAAAAAAAAGGGAGAACAATAACAAAGTAAAAAATAAAATTAGACTAGGAAACTAACAGACATGTTAGAAAGAATATTAATAATATAGATGAAACAACAACTGGAAGGTAAAATAGAATCATAATAGTAAAATAAAGGAGGAGAAAAAAAAAAGTGGAAAAGACCTTGGCTGTGAGGGGCATGGCCTAAACATGGGCAGGGTTTAGGCAGTGTGTATGTCTTCTGCTTAGGACCCACAGTGTTGGAAAAGGCCCTGGGGGTGTGAGAGGTGGTGCTTAGGCTCGATGGAACAGAGGGACCCAGGCATGCCCCCCACATCTGGTCTCAGAGGGCCGGGGACCCCTCCTGGGAGCCCAGCAGGCTTCCTAGGCTCTAGTGGGTGGGGCAAACACCCTCCCCTCCTCTCCTGCCCACCCTGTCCTGAAGGACCCCTCCCACCTGCCTCTCCTGTTCTCTCCTGGCCTCCCTCCTATGCCCCCAGGACCAGCACAGCCCAGAGGGAGTCTCTGATGGTGTAGGACCTGGCCTGAGAACTGGGCAGACTACCCCGAGTGATTAGGAAGGAGACATGCTGGGCACGTTTCCCCCTGATCTGAGTGCCCGAGGGTTCCTTCAGGCATGGGAACCCCTCCTCCCTTTCAGCCACCCCTCAGAGGCGCTGGTCCTTTCTGGCCTCCACTTCTTCTCCCCCTTCTGCCCCCCCACTTCCTACCAGTTCGCTTGGGGGTTTCTTCTGTCTCCTTGGGCATTGAGGTCTCTCACCAGTGGCCAGCAGGCACTCTAGTTGTGGGGAGATGCAAACTCTGCCTCTTCCCACACCACCATCTTGACTCCGCCCCCCACAATGTTTAAACAAGATGCATAAACAGAGATGTTACCACAATCGTTGGAACAGAGTAAGTCTTTTTTAACAAATGTTAGTCCTGCCACAAAGAATGCTACAGGATGACTGAAGTGTCCAATAAACATAGTGTTTTAATAATTGCCATGTCTTAATCCTTAAACTATGATCTTCAAGGGCTTGAGCTAAGATGATAATTTCAGTCCATCTCAAGCTTCCTTTTGAGACCTGCAATGGTCTATTGAGACAATCATTCTGGTCTGTTTAGAGCCATAAATCATTTTGTACAAGAAACCAGCTGTGCTTCACCAAAATGGCAATCACCATTGAACTTTACCAAATTGAGGCAAAGTACACACTGAATACTTCTTACCAGACAGTTTTCAGCCTGAGTTGAACAAGGCATATCACAATTTACCTTTCAACAATCTTGACAAGCATTGATTGTTCCAAATTGCAACTTATCATGGTAACATTTCAGTAATTGTGACAGGCAGTGGTGAAATATTTTTTGAGCAGTAGGAATTTCCTGGTGGCTCTGAAATCATGCCCTGTACATGCTATAGGGACTGCTGAAGAGTTGAAGCTGACTTCCTTTGGGCCTTTCAGGGCAGCAGTTCTTAGATGGAAATACTTTGAGGTCTACAAAACATGACACAGCTAGAAGAGGTCATATTTGCAAACACGTTCTTGACAACTGGGTTTACATGAGGGTCTTATTATTTTAACCATGATACTCCTTTACAAATGTTGGACCAATGTATTATTTCCAGTGAGTGCTTCACTATTGCACCTTCTCCAAGCATTCCTTGCCCTGCTAAATGTATGATACCTCTAAAGCCCATTTAGTAATAGGAAAGCTGCTTGACATTCTAGGGAAATTTGGCAAAAGAGAGTGAATAGTTTGGAGGAATATTCACTCTTGCTGTGGAGAGATCAAGTGAATCTTTTCTAGGGACTGTGTCTCAAGCTCTTCAAAAAACATATACCTTCCAGATTCTTTGCATATCCTTTTCATTGTTGTTGTTTTTAATTGAAATATAGTTGATTTACAATGTTGTGTTAATTTCTGCTGTATAGTAAAGTGATTCAGTTATATATATATATATGTTCTTTTTTCATTTCTTTTCCATTATGGTTTATCATAGGATATTGAATATAGTTCCCTGTGCTATACAGTAGGAACATGTTTATCCATTCTCTATATAATAGATTCTGGATTCTAATTTTCCAACCCTCCATTTTAATAACTGGTACCCCAGTCAAAGTTAATTTTTGCTTCTGGGGGTTCTCCTAGTCTAAGTTCTATTAAAGACCATGCCCTCCTCTGATTATACATTCCAGGAGGTGTCAGTTTCATGAGTAGATTTTAAAAACTGCCCCTCGCTTAGAAAGGATCAAGGTAGGGGACACCATATTTATACCCATCAAGCTTTGATTTACCAAGCTTGATTCATTGAAGCAGTCATTTCCAGTTCCTCTTGAAACTGCATTGTATAGAAAGCACAACATTTTAAATAGTAACTTGGGATAGCTTCTGGGGACTGATGGAAGTTAGGAGGGATCTAAAGTCACACCTTGAAACAGCATGGTCCTCCTAACTCACACTTGTAGGAGGCATTAAGTCTGAGAGTGCTTCCTGATTAGCAAAGCTTCATGGAATAAGGGTGTGTCCCTAGGAAGCACTGTTTATATTAACAGCTGGCATCTAAGCTGGATCCAGACTGTTTCATGTGCCTAGTCCCACATCAGTTATCTAGGAGAACAGATGGGAACTGAGGGCTGAGACACAAACTGCTTATAAAAATGAAACGCTTCAGGCTTCCCTGGTGGCGCAGTGGTTGAGAGTCTGCCTGCCGATGCAGGAGACACGGGTTCGTGCCCCGGTCCGGGAAGATCCCACATGCCGCGGAGCAGCTGGGCCCGTGAGTCATGGCCGCTGAGCCTGCGCGTCCGGAGCCTGTGCTCATGGCCGCTGAGCCTGCGCGTCTGGAGCCTGTGCTCCGCAACGGGAAAGGCCACAACAGTGAGAGGCCCGTGTACCACAAACAAACAAACAAAAATGAAACGCTTCAAGAATAACCCTTAAACATACATCCCTAGCACCAAAAGAAAGAAGTGGGTTCACAAATTTTTGAGGGAGGGAGGTGATATAAATTAATTGGAGACTGTGGTGAAAGTATTTTACAGTAGAGGGCTTTAAATGAATAAAACTTGAGACTTGTGTACATTTTTAGAAAAAAAAAATTTCCTAAATGGGTGATTTTAAAATAATAGATAAATATCTTATTTTTCCCTATCTCCCTTTTATTATTATTATCATTTTTTAACATCTTTATTGGAGTATAACTGTTTTACAATGGTGTGTTAGTTTCTGCTTCCCCTTTTGAGACACTTGGAGGTTGGAAAAAAGTTTCTCTTTCTCCCTTTCTCCTTGGCTGATGTGTTGACTGAGAAAAAAATGCACAACGTGAGAGTTGTGAGTTAAGTTTTAATGGGGAAAAAAGAGGACTATAGCACAGGAGACAGCATTTCAGATAGTTCTGAGAAACTGCTCAGAAGAGGTAGCGGGGAAGGAAGGTCAGTATAAGTGATTTTGGTGAAGGGGGAGTACATACAATCAAGCACACTTATTTGCAGAAGGTTTCTGCTAGTCACGAGGAGCAGACATCAGCATGAATGATTTTAATGCTTTTCTAGATATGAGAAGAGGCAAGAATGGGGCTGATAAAATCTCCCAAAAATATCTAACTATCTGAAAGGCTGTTCTGCCAGTTTTCCCAGAGCACAGAGGACCTCATTCCTGATCTCCACCCTGAACTCCTTTCAGGGTGTGTTGAAGATCAGGGAGGTACAGCAGCCTGTGACTTAATCCTTTTAGAGGTGACTCCTGACCTTCAACACCCCCTGAAATGAGTTCAGGGCTGAGATCAGGAATGAGGCACTTCGTGCTCTAGGAAAAACTGGCAGAACAAGCGTTCAGATAGATATTTTCAGAAGAAGATTTTATGAGCCCAGTTTCTTGCATCTCCTCATTAGAAAAGCACTAGAATTATTAACGATGACATCTGCTCCTTGTGACTAGCAGCGAGCGTCTGCCAAAATGTGTGCTTGGCTGCATGTCCCCCCTTCACTAAAATTTCATATGACACTGACCTTGCCCCTGTCGACAAAAAATTAATCAGTCACTCTAAAAAAGAATTGGAAAATTTTATTTGAGCCAAATTTGAGCATTATAACCCAGGAAGAGCATCCCAGAAAGCTCTGAGAACTGATCCACCCATTACAAGTCAAGACACAGTTTATATAAGTTTTCTGAGAAGATGGCTGTACATTAAATGGTGTATTATTGACAGTTTACACAATCCAGATTTAACTGCAATTGTAGTGGGTCCTGTGACCCTTTATAAGATCAAGGAGGAGTGCTACCGTTTAAGGAGTTGTCTTGCTGATGCTGGGAGAATGTTACTGTTTAGGGTTGGGCAGGAATTCCTGCTGATGGGGGAGGTTTGGTCAATGCATAATGGGAATACAAAATGCACAGTGCTGGGGGAGTGGAGGCCAAAGGGCAGAGAAGAATTTTTATGTTTAAATTTTTCTTGTCTTTCCATATAGTGTGAGTTTTATTTCACACTCCATACCTCTTGGGAGCAGTTCCTCAGAGCTATCTGAGATGCTGTCTTCCGAGCTATAGTAAACTAGTAAACATTTTGCCCCAAATAAAACTTAACTCACAATTCTCATGTTGTGTGTTTTTGTTTTTGTTTTTGTTTTCAGTCAACCACTACTGTAGTCCAAACCGCACAGGAGCCACTCTGACCCTCAGCTTCTGTTGGTGTCAAGCAGTGGAATTGGGCAGCACCAGAGACCCATAAAGCCCTGCAATGGAGGATTCATTTTTAGTTCAGACTCTAATTAGAACACGACCTTTCCAATATGAATCCCTTCTCATTGCTCCTGCATGGGGTGACAAAATAAGTGTATCAGTCCCTACTCTGATAACTAACATCTGTTATTACAGATGCAAAATGATTTACATGTGATAAACTCCATTCATAGTCACAAAGGCACCATGAAGAAGGCATCATTTTTATTCTTGCCATTGTACATATGAGGAAACTACAGTTTTGAAAGCTTAAGTAAATTAGTAGGTGACTTGGCTTAAAGCAAGAAAACCACAATATTTTGCAGCCACATTTTGGTTACCAAGTGAAGCTGAAATGAAGCAGCACCCTGTGGTCTTTCCCCCAACCCCATGTCCTCTGCCTGCCTTTTGCCTGTGAAAAAACTTTAGCCAAAGAATAAGTTTAATCAGAGAAGTGAGAAAATGCAGAAACAAAGGAAAACAGTACAACAAGACTAAAAAATAATAGTTTAGTCATTAAGCAAAGTCAAGGACCGTTAGTTCCTCTTCATGGGCTATAATGTTCTGAGCCTTATCCTTTGAGCTGTCTTATACAGACTAAAACCCCCACCAGGTGGAAGGAGTTAACTACATGATGCCCAGACTGTAGCCATGACAGAAGCTGCCACAATTCTGAGAACTGGCCTCAAAGAAATGGGAACAAACTGACCCTGGCACTGAAGATTAACTGTACCAAAAACAATCAAGATGACCCTGGTCAGACCACCGCATGACCGATTTCAAGATGACGGTCAGAGCTGACTGTGCTGTTTCTGCATGTAGCCCCCTCCCTCTGTCTATAAATGCCCTTGCCCACTGGTTGTCAGTGGGGTGGAGTCGGCCTTTGGACAGAAGTCCACCCACCTCCCACCACCCCCCAGTCGCCAGCATCCAAAATAAAGCAAACTTTCCCTTCCACCAACCTTGCCTCTTTATTAGCTTTTGAGTGGTGAGCAGCAGGACCCCACTTTCGGTTACAAAACAAGATGATTGCTTTTTAAGACCCAGTAAAAAAACCTTACATCCTTGGCATTCAGGTGTGAGAGGAAAGCAGGATGGAGGACTGTCTAGACTAGGCAAAGAAGTGGACATTCCAGTAAATACACAGTGCATCTTGGGTACTTGGACAGGACACTGATTGAAAACACCCAATACTCTTAATATGAGCTGCATACAATTATGTGGAAAGCATATTATATCTTCATTCTAGAGTGTGGGAGCTACAAGTCTTATTATGTTATTTATGATACCCTACATTTAGTGAGGAGTAGAAACCTTTAGGAGCTGCTCTACATCAATCCATGATCTGGGCGAACATGATTCAAGAGATAGTAGAGCACAGTGATTGAGTGAAGGCTCTGGGAATAAATCAGCTGTTACTACCAAATGTAAAATAGATAGCTAGTGGGAAGCAGTGGCATAGCACAGAGAGATCAGCTCGGTGCTTTGTGACCACCTAGAGGGTTGGGATAGGGAGGGTGGGAGGGAGACTCAAGAGGGAGTAGATATGGGGGTATATGTATATGTATAGCTGATTCACTTTGATATAAAGCAGAAACTAACACAATTGTAAAGCAATGAAACTCCAATAAAGATGTTAAATAAATTAAATAAATAAATAAATCAGCTATTTGATTTTTGGCAAATTAATCTTTCCACATCTCCATTTCCTCAACCTTCAAGTAAGGACAACAGTATCTACCTTTTCAAGATGGGTGTGAGCATCCTATGAGTTGATACATATAAAACCATTGAAACAGTGGCTGGGACAGATGAAGCACCACAAACCCAGCTATTGTTACGGTCAATGATTTAGGTGCCCGTAATGAATAAGTAATACTCCCCTGCCTGCCTCAAAGAAATATGTCTTAATCAATTCATTGCTATCGATACCACATTGTACACTAGCTCTTTAAGGACACGTTCTCGATAGCCAAAGCTTTCAGGTAACTTAGCCTCTGGGCTCTAGAGACTGATGCCACATGATTTCACACCTTAGGTACTTGCCTCATCTAAATCAAATATACTTGGGGGAGGGAGACTATCTACCTCTGTTTTAATATCTTCAGATGCTTTCTATGTTTGGGGAAGAGGATTTCCAGCTATGACACAGTCTGGCTTCAGCAACTCTGCTCAGACTGAAGGTGCCAAAATGAAGAAGGATCTATTGAATAAGGATACAATGTATTGACTTGGAAAGATACACCTATGGCTTCCAAGCATGGTGTTTGATGAAAACCTTACTCAGTCCCTTTCAACCATAGTTTCCCCCTCCAAATATTTAGATTTTGTATGTATGTCTTCAACTCTAAAACAGACACATGTGTGCCTACACACATACACTCCTTCCCAATATTGAGTTAATATTTTCCTAAAAATGAATGTTCAACTTCAATAGTCCCATCATTCAATATAAATCAAGAAGCTTCTGAAGAGTATACAATATTAGATACCTTTTGGTCTAAACCATGAAAAAATTCAAGCCGTCCTTTATGTGATAAAATGATTAAACTTGCATTTGTTATGGTTCAATTGACATAAATGTAACCCAAGAGCATGGCAGAAATAGTAAATTAACATATAAAACCAGATAGAGAGTAAACTGGAAATCAACGGGGAGCTAAAGGCAACCAACAAAAGGGAATTATGTTGTCAAATGGGCAAGTTTGAGAAACAGAAATAAAATATGTAATGAGGGCATATTGAAGTCCATCGTAAGATCAGGAGGCAGTATTTGCCCAGTTCTACCATGTAACCAAAATTGAAGCAAAATGATTAGCTTAGCTGAGATTTAAGTAGTTTACAACAGAATAAAACAAACATAACCACTCACAGCTGTAATTCAAAATTCTCCCTCTGCCGGGAGAGTGAGGCTTGACTTACACCAAAATGACACAAGAAGTATACTGATTTTATTCCTTTTATAACAAGTATAGCTCCCTGGGGCAGGACTGGCTGGTGAAAATTCATGTAAGCTGGTACATTTTGAGACCTTATTTGCAAAGTATTAATAATACATCAGGAAGACAAATGAATACTCCAAATAATAAACTCTAACAGCCCTGAACCAACATTGTAATGCAGCTCTTTCCTCAGTCCAGTTCACACCACAGTTTTCTCTTGCTGAACTTTCTTTTCCTTATTCTTAATGAACTTCTGGTGGAGAAGGACTTTCTTCAAGAGTCTGGATTATATTTCAAAACTTGAGTTGTCTTGGTGTGAGCATCTAAAGTGTGTATAATTTTTTTTAACTTTGGAAATATTTAATATGGACAATTCTTGTCTATTTTCTATAAACATGTGACTAGAGGGTTTTAAGACAAATCAAGAGACCACAGACTAAGTCATCTTAATTTTTTCTGTTCTCAGAAATTTTTGGTCTTTTAAGAGATTGATTTGTTAATCAAATGATGTGCAAATTTGCAAAGAAAATGAGAAAAGGCAGAAAACTGGATCTAAAATGACCCTATCACCAGAAATAAACACTTTGAGGAAGCAATGGGGCATTTTATATGCAGATTAACATCTTTTTTTTTAAGGGAATATTTTTAAAACGCAGCTGCCTTATGGATGGTAAAAATGCCTATGTGGTATGCACCTATGAAAATATTTGTAGAACATTGCATGATGGTTAACCATGGGAGTTTTTTTCACCATGACTCCTAGTTTCAAATCACAGCTCCAAGTTGGTTGATATTTCTGTGCTTGTTGCCTCAGATATAAAGCAAGACTATCTATTTTATAGTTGTGTTTTGCTTTGCAAATTGTATGTATCCACTACATTTTGGATATTGTCCATTGTGTGCTTTCATTTTGCTCTAGGATGGCTTATTATCACATTCAGATTTAAATGATCTGTTACTGTTCTGCCTGAATTGTTCCAGCATCTGTACAGAATAATGTATTCATCAAAAGGAGAGAAATCAGTAAGAGTTGAACCAACTAGTTGCTATCTTTTCTACAACATCTTAAAACATGTCTGAGTGGAGAGAAATTTTGAAGACAAGCCTGAAGAGGAACACTGAATTTTCCATTACCAATTCTGTGACGTCAGAAAAGTTGTTCTACTTCTCCTGGGATAAAATAAAGGCAGACAAAAAAATAGTAATACAGATCAATATATCCATTTGAGTTATGAGAGTTGGTGAGGAAAGGCTATAGAGACCCATTGAAGCATCATAGTCATAGTTTCCTTAATTACCCTAAGTCTCGATTAACTTTAGTGAAGTCTAAGTGATTCTGAGAAGGGGTTTTCAGGATATTCACTCTCTCTCTCTCTCTCCCTCACAATTCTAGGAATATTCTGTGCTTTTCTCCTTTTAGTAACCCAACTTTGTGAAGAACAGAGTGACAAATAGTAAGCTTGCCTAATACCTGATCATGAATTCTGTCTAGCTCCATGATAACACTTTTCACTGCATATTCAATTATCTATTTACACATTATGTATCCTCATCTAGAATTTGATATACGCTTCTGCACAAAATCTGTGGTGATTAACACAGTGACAGGTACACAGTGAAAAATTCCATACATACGTATATTTATTGAAAAAAAATAGTGATTGATCCTACTAACATCTGAGGGGAAAAAAAAAACTCCCCACAGTGATTATTGCGACATGATGCATTAGTAACTGACATATTAATTCTAGCTATGGTATAACATAAATGATTCCAGTAACCATATCTGTTTCCATGAACAATTGTAGTCAAATACATGTGAAGCATCTGTTAAATTCTGAGCTCTCTAGTAAGTTGAAAACTCAAAATAGCCTCTTTACTGAATAAGCAGATGGCAGTAGTTTGCTAGGATAGAGACAATTGATCATGGCAAAAAATAAATAAAAATAGAATATGCAATTATCAAATCTCTCCTTGTTTAGATTCAAAGGCTGAATGAAGTAGGTAACATGTGAGACACCCATGAGTTTCTTAGGTTATTAAAGCAAACAATAGAAGCCCCATGCTCAGGTTCTTAAACACACTCATGAAAACACCCATTAATGATCTTTGGAACTGGGGGTCCAATTATAATTTGATTTGTTTCTGTTTTTTATTTTTAATTTTCTTCCTTCATAAGACTGTAACTCAGTAGAGAAATAAAAGGGTGTGCTTTGGAAGTAATTTTCATTAACTTTTAAAACACTTTATCAAATGGAAAGGAAAGCATAAATAATTAACCCCTTGTAGGAGCAGCATGGGCTTTGGTCACATAAAATTGGTTTCCAATAGAGATTCCACCACTTTATAGCTGCCAGACATTGGGCTTATTGAATAGCATCCATTTTCTCACACTACTACAGTGTTTAATGTAGAACAGAGGGGAAGCACATAAACTTTGGATTAACATAGACTAGAATGTGAAGACTGTTTGACTCGTGACTTGGGAAAAGGATGCATTCTGTGGAGCTACTGCTGTAAAAGGAGACAAGGAATTCTGTAGGGCTGTTTTGAGCAGGGAGTAAAATGTAGGCGCACAGAGCTTACGCCATACATGCCAACACTTTCACTGCCGTCCTCGGCCTCTCACTTCCCTCCCCTCTTCCACCCTACCTATAGTATCGCCAGAGTGAGTGTTCAATCAAAGGGGGAGAAAACAATACTTGTAAATGTCCACCCTACACTCATGGGTTCTTCTGCTCTCCTGCTCTTGGAGAAGATCACTGGTGGGTAATTAATTGCTCTGTCTGTGTCCAGAGGTGAGATAGCCATCTGAACAGGGATCTTTTTGTGAAGGAACATCTAACTTTGAAAACAACTACGGAAACAAGAAGATGCATGTTTCTTTGAAGAGAGCTTTGTGTTCGCAACCACAGTCGCACAAAAACTCACACAGACTTGGGAAGAGGACAGCTAAGCTAGCACACACACAAAAAGGCAATGTGGATGGTAGAAATGTCTGAATAAACAAATTAAGAAAGAAGGAGGCAATAGAAAAAGCAGGATCTGTAGACTTGAGGCTTTACATCATCCCTATGGCCTCAAAGGGCCCCCAAAGCCATCTTTAACTTCTTCTAGTCATACTGACCACAGATGCTCATGTGAGTCCCATTAACTTCAACACTGAGGTTGCATAGTGAAATCAACAGTCTACCACCAAGCTGTCCTAACTTTCTTTGTGTTATTTCCATCTTTATGTGTCTTCTCTGAAAACGTCCTTCCTCTGTATTATGGTTATTATAAAATAATCGACACATAAGATATTTCCTCAAGGAGAATCCTACCATTCAGCACCAAAAACCAGTACTCAGGAAGAAAGAAATAATTTTATTTTAGTTATTATTGCCAATCAATACAAAGATGTTGAGCTGCTGATGACTCTCTGCTGAGCTCAATGAAAAATTGAGATGAGAGTCCTCACCTTCATGATGATTCAACATATTCACACAACAGAAAGTTAACTAACAATACCAGATGATGTAACAGGAGGGGGCCAGAATGATCCAGTATTAACTGTTAGAAAAATGGCATGGAGACAGTACCTGCTTTGGGAATCAATAAAAGAACAAGGCCTGACATGGCACAGACTAGTCAAAACAGATGAAATTTGAACAGGAACTTTTGGACGACTTGCACAGAGGAGAAAAGTGAGGAGTCTTCCCAGTTGGGAAAATCGTATGGGCAAAGATATAGTAGCAGAAAGAACCATTGTCTCCATGGCAATGAATAAACAAATTTGCCTTTAGGAGAAGTAGGTATGAGAAATCGGAGGAAAAGGACAGGTTGGTGTAACATCTTAGAACGACTTGTATGTCAAACAAAATTGTTGAAAATAAGCAAAAAATAAGTGAAAAAATAGCGGAAGAGTAATACAATATTAATATATGGATACATTTTAAAATAAACTAAGTTTTTAGGTCAGTGGAACTACATGATATGGTAATGGCAGATAAGAAGTTATGCATTTGTCAAAACACATAGAACTGCACAAAAACAAAGAGTAAAACTTAACATAAGGTATGGATTTCATTTAATAATAATGTATCTAAACTGATTAATCATCTGTGACAAATATACCACACCAAGAAAGATGTTAATAATAAAGGAAAATAAGTGGGGGAAGGAGTGAGAGAGTGTATATGGGAACTGTCTCTACTACTTGTTTAACTTTCTGTGAGCCTGAAGCTTCTCTAAAAATAAAGCTTCTTAATTTAAAAATATATATATTTACAGAGGGAAGCCGACACCTAATTATACACATAACTGCCGAGAAAATTGTAGTTATAATTTCCAAAATCTAACCAGAGTCATGTGACCATTCTCTAGCTTCAAAATTATACCTGGCCCACTCCAGATTTTTTCTCCATCAGAGACTTTTTGCAAACTTTTCATCTACTTTTGAGAACCTCCTTGTCTTTTGGACTAAGACCTTTTACTTTTCTGCTCATCTTGTTGGCTTTCATGCATTGCTTTCTTAGTTGAATTACTAAGCGATATGTTGTGTTTTATTTTGGGGATTGTCAGAATGTGTGGACTTTTCCTGGTTTTAATAGTAATCTTACAGAATGGTCATGTGATTTGATAGATACTTGGAAAGATTTCTTGACTAGAATAAAAATGAACCTATCACCACCCATTTAGGGCACTGTTTAAATTTATATAAGTAGATAGTAATTTTTTGTGTTAAGGCATTGTTTAATACGATGATGTTTTAAAAATGCACATTCCCTTGAATCCTAAAAATAAGGAATTATCTAAACTTTGATGAGGGACTTCTGTAACAGATTGCTTTCCACATGGACTTTGTTATGCCGTTTTTTGAAAACTGATGTGGTATCAGTGGTAAAGAAGACAAGAGTGGGGAGGGTTGTATTAATTTTGTCTTGCTGCAATAATAAATCACCGCAAACTAAATGGTTCAAAACAACACAAATTACTATTTTGAAGGTTGAAAGTCCAAAGTGAGTCTTGCTACAGGGTTAAAATCTAGGCATTGGCAGGGCTCCATTTCCCCTAGAGGTCCCAGGGGAGAACCTGTCGTCTTGCTTTTTCTAGCTTATAGAGGCAACTCACATTCCTTGGCTCGTAGCCCCTTTCTCCATCTTCAGATCACATCACTTCAACCTATGCTTCCACCATCATATTGCCTTGACTCTGATCCACCTGCTCCCCTTTTATAAAGACCCATGTGCTTACATTGGGTGAATTTCCTTAATCGAGGATAATCTTCCCATACCATGATCTTTAACCTAATCATATCTGCAAAGTCTTTTTCTAAGTCTCTTCCTGTGGATTAGAATGTGGACATCTTTAGAGATCCATTATTCCACCTACCACAGAGAGCTAGATCAGAAGGTGAGTGCAGATGGCTTATCTGACTGAGGAATGGAAAATGAGTCATGGGTGATAAGGAAGTTAAAAGATAAGGTGGGAATCCTGAAATGGGAAAAAGGAAGAACCAAATATGTATCATTAAAGTCTCGGTACACACTTAACATGAAGGGTTATTTTTTAATGAAATTTATTGTTAAGAATATTCTTGTAGACATAGCATTTGAAATTCACAAAATATGGATTTTTGGTAATTCCATGTTGCTTCCCTGGCAATTATAACTAAGGTAGAAATTCATTTTCAATTTTAGCTCATCAGGCAGCTCTACAATTTGTGAAAGATTTGCAGGGGAAAGGACTGGATAAGGTGATTTGACTGTATTATGCAAACGAGACTTTCATTTCCTGTCTGTGTTCAATTTATGAACAGAAAATTTACACATTACTTCAAAAGATTTAATGTAAATTTTTTCTTTCATTTTTCCCCAAGAAAGAGATGATTATAATAAACATGATGTAAATAAATTTCTATTCTAAAATATCAGGGTTTCCAAGAAGTTGCTATTTTAAGCAGATCGTGTTGTTGTTTTATGTCAATGAGTTCAAGTGGAGAGAGAAACCTAGTTTGAATCATGCCTCTACTACTTAGTAGTAATTTAATCTGAGTCTCAGTTTTCTCGTCTAACACGTGGGTACACTAATGCCTTCCTCAGTACTGTTTTTCATAATAGAAGGGATCACATATGAAAAGCATCTGAGATATAATAATGGCCATTTTTTATTGAGTGATCCCTAGTGGCTAGGTAAATGGTAATCATATGTTATATAATAAATATTATGTATCACTCTTTTGTTCTTTGCTCAGAGGATATTACTAAGTATTCAATTTCCTCTAACTCCTCACAAAGTAGATAAATATCTGTACCTGCAAAGAGCTTGCATTCTAGCAGAAAGTGGCAAACAATAAAATAATAAATGAGTATTGGAGTGTGTTAGACAGTGATAAGTACTGTACGAAAAGGAAAACAAATAAAATAAAGAGATTAGGGATGTGTGGGAACACTGTTTCTCATAATAATTATGTTATCAAATGAATTGGGGGTCCCTCTGCTAGCTGCTTACAAAATAAATACTCACAAATGGTAGAAAGGAAAGGTGTCTTTAATCAGACATCTGGGGAGATGGTGGACTCAGTGTCCCCCAAAAACCACCTCCTAAGATTCTGTTCAGTCATGAAAGCTTTTAAAGGGAAACAAGGAAGTAACCTCAGTTAATCATTGACATGGGGGTCAAAGTCATCACCATCCCCCACTGCATGCAGGCTTGTCGACTCCTCATGATCTTCCTCTAGATGTTATCATGTTCACACCGTTTGGACACACCGTGTGTTCACAAGATTACTGAAGGGGAAGCTAGGGAAGAGATATGGTCGTCTGTTAATTATCAATACTTATTCTTCATTTCTACTTCTTTGATCTACAGAAAGAACCTACAAGTTAGGCAAGGTACTGCGTGATTAAAAGATTTGAAATGTGTGCTTGGGCC
Source organism: Kogia breviceps (assembly GCF_026419965.1). Taxonomy (NCBI): domain Eukaryota; kingdom Metazoa; phylum Chordata; class Mammalia; order Artiodactyla; family Physeteridae; genus Kogia; species Kogia breviceps. The sequence goes on from NC_081311.1 coordinate 92,261,268, forward strand.
AGAGATAAGCAGAGCATGAGGGAGCCTGGTTTAAAAGTTAGTTACAATATAGCTTTTCAAAAGTGAAGAGAAAAGGGGTTTCCTGCTGAGGGCAGCTTCCTGCAAAGAGCTGCTTACAATTAAGAGTGGTAATGGTAAACCTCACTGAGATATTGAAATTTAAGTGAAACAGTTAAAGGAAGCAAGAAAGTTATCTAAACAGTTCCCTGGGAGAAGAGTGTTTCAGGTAGAGATAACAGAAAAGCAGAGGTTGGAATGTTGATAGAGTAGCCTGTAGGTTAGGGCTGGAACATCAGAAGAATCCTAAGTTAGAGAGGAAATGGGGCTAGTGTGTGTCAGAACTTGAAGGCATTGTTATACCACTAGCTTGTACTCTGTGAGATGGGGAGAAATATCAGGGGTCTGTTCATAAAGGTAAAATGACCTAACCTCTGTTTTAAATAATTGCCTTTCTGCTGTGTTGGAAACAAACTCTTAGAAGGCAAGAGTGGAAATTAGATGTGTTGATAGACATATATTCAGTAATCCTGGTGGAAGTTGATGATGGCTCAGACCAAGATACAAGGAATGGGAGTAAGAAAGAAGTGTTTGGACTCTTAAGTCTAGTTTAAAGGTAGAAATGACCATAAAATATGGCCTGTATTAATCTGACTTTCTAAAATAAATAAGCATTTTTTGATGGATATCTTGCAATAAAAGTTCTACTGTCACTTGAAAATGTGAATCTGTATTGATAAGATACACGACTTTAAAATTTCTTATATTTTAATATTACTTATATAATATAAATGCTCTGTGACCATATTTAAATTGTGTCTACTTGGTTTGTCTTAAACTAAAGGTTATATATTAAACACTCCGCTGTGTGGCCATCTGACTGCTTTCTCCCTGCATTTCAAACAATGTTTGCTTTACAAATTTTGACACTCTGTTATTTGATGCAAAAAGATTTATATTTTCTTTTGTGGTTTCTGGCTCTTATCAATAGAAAATGAACGTCTTTCAATGTTTTAACGAATTCGGCTATATGCTAAGAACATTTTCATCCCTGTTTTGAGGATTTTGTTTTTCAGTTTCATTTGATTTATTTCCCCATCCTTTGTTTTAACATTTTTTATTTTAGGTACAGCAGTAACAAGAAGCACATATATTATTTTGTTTCAAATGTTCCTTAGGTGTGCTTCCTTCCTACAAAATTTGAGTCATGGAAATGTTTAATATCTGTGCCCATGTGTACCTGGGTTATAAAAAAAAAAAAAGACCAAAAAACTCTACTGTAGGAATTCTACTTTGCAACAAGTGGTCCACCACACCAAGTATGACTAAACAAGATAATTCTTGACACTTTAGAACAGTGTGAAAAGTCTAATTTATCACCTCCTTAAATAAATAGTCTCAGAAATGGTTGTAATGTTTACTTTATTACACTATCCTTCAAAACAAGGGGAATCTTTAAATTTCATCCACAAATGGATGAAGTATTCTGGTTTAAATTTGGAAGAATATTTCAATAAACGGCCATAATTAGTACATCTTCTTAGCGGAATCCCACTCTGTCCATATGACTTGTGTGTGTGTTTCTATTTTAAATATAATGAGCTCAATTGTACTCAGATCACAGATAATGTCTGTTTGGTTTGATTGTCTTGATATCCTTGATACATATAATATTGTAATTTCCCATGACAGAATTATATTTCCTCATCCTGATTAAATCATACTTGGACATGCAATTTGCTTTGGCCAATACAAATGAATATGTGACATACACTTCTTCTAAGCAAAAGTTTTAAAATTTACTGCATAGATACAATATTGCATATTTCTACTCTCACCATATTAATCTATACCAGATTAGGAAAGTTCTATTAGTTTACATACCAGAATGAAGAAAATATACAGCTAAACCATGATGGATCTGTGAGAAAGAAAGAAATCTATTGTTATATGCCACTGAAATTTTTTAATATAACTTTGGCATAAACGAGTGAAGCCAATATGGAAATTAGTTCCAGAAGTCCAGTTCCATTGTAACAGTAACAAAGTAAAGTATATGCAAGTCTTGCTTCGAGGCCAGGAAATGCATGCTAAAATAAAACTATTGCTAGAGACTGGAAAAAGGCTACTCACATTAGTGGTGGCAAAATAGTTGGGTATCACTAGCAGTACTGTGGAAACCATTTAACGTACTAAATGATTTTGAGTTTTTGGTGAAGAGCCGGAGGAATAATTGACATGACTTGGATGCAATTGGCTGAATTTGATATTATTTTCCAAGAAATAGAAGACTCAGGAAAAACCTGACACCTAATTAGTCAAAAACTAAAGGAAACAAGGGCTCTGGACTTGTAGATTTGCATGATGCAACTGATTTTTATTTACAACTGGTAAAAGATAAAACTAGGAATGCCTTTAAGCAACAAAGTATTATTAAAACCCAGCTTTATCTAAAGGATCAAATCAAGGGTATTGCAGGCACAACTACTGTTAAAATGTCTGAATTGATTAAAATGTGAAAAAAAAATATCACTCAGGGAAGAAATCTAAGGTGTGGCTCTGCCATGGAATCTTGATGTGTTCAATGTACCTATAACTAAATCTAAATTGAGAGGACTATCTGGAAAATAACTACCAGTAAAATAGTAGTCACAGAACTAGCTGGAAGTGAATGCAGTAGACAGAAGATCAAATAAGGTTTGGAGAGAATTGTACTGCTCAATGAACCACAAGTCTGAATCAAAAGATACAGTAGCAGTTTAAGACATCAATTGATTTTTATCAACTTTCTTATGGGAAAAAGCACACTGAGAAAGCCCTCTTACAATGGGCCAAGAAGGAAACAGAAAAAGAAGGTCCTCAGAGAGAGTACAGCCAAGAGCCATGAAGTACAATGGTCTGGAGAGAAGATCTGAGACTTAATCAAGACACATGACCCATTCTGGTACCCCTTAGCTTCTCTTTGTCAAGATTTCATAAATATCAATACTATGAACCTGTGATTTCCATGTGGTCCTCTTTCATTACTTTTGTTATCTTTTGAATGAATTTATTTATTTTATTCATTTATTTTTGGCTGTGTTGGGTCTTCGTTGCTTAGTCATGTGCCTTTCTTTGGGCTCATGTCTATGATCAGTAGAGACACATTCCTCTTGCCAGCAGAAATTTTAAAAAGCCATTCTGTGGTATCTTGTGCCATTATAATAGTAATTTCCAGAGACGGGTTGTTTCACTACCCAGGGTTTCAAAACAAAGACAACAATGATGGAGATGGGACATGAGAAATAAATAAACTTTTGTTATTGCAAGCAAGTGAAATTCGGGGGCTTTTGGTACCATAGCATAATCAAGTGAAAGCTGAGCAAGACAAATCCAACACCAATTCTAATTCATTTGAACCGTCCCAGGTGAAAATAAATCTTAAGAAAATGTATTTGTGATTACTACTCAACGATGGTTCTAATGAGATACCTTTATTTCCATTATCACTTGTAAGTATTCTGAAAAACAAAGAAATTAATGAAATGAAAAAATGCTAAACCAAACAATTATAGAGCTAAAATCCCAAACTGCATGTTACAGATAAGTACTACTTTTTCCAACTCACTGACTATTTAATTGATAGGTAAAATTTGAGTAGGTTCTTAGGCCAATGGAAATGGGGACACTGTCTATGTAAATAGTGGAATATCTCAGGGGACATGGAACTGGAGGAAAAGTCATACAGTGACAATGATGCCATAGTTGACTGTGACTTAACTTCTTAGTTGAGAGAGAATGGCAGAGGAGATCCCTGATGTAGAAAGGAATACTGATGGTCAGAATGAAATGCAGAGACTCTGGAATTTAATATCACAGTAGAAAAAGTAACACCTTAATAAATACAGTGGATAGAATATGGAGAGACACGAAATGAAAAATATGAAATATATAAAATTAATATTAGAGAAATAAAAGATACAAAAGACAACAAAGAGATTTTAAATACTTACAATCATATTTTTGATTAAAAGAACAAAGATAATTGAGAAATATATATATATAATTAAATAATTTCTAAATGAGAGATTCTGTTTATGGCTTCAAGTGACATTCTGTGTGTCAAAGAAAAACATGGTTTCAGAAGAATGAGCAATGAAATGTTGAAGTCACTGAATTCCAAACATATAGGGATTCCAGGAGTAAAAGCAATTCAGAAGGAAAATAAGTAAGTCTGCTCTTGGATATCCATGCAGAAGTAGTCTTTGTTTATGGCATAAACTGTGGTGATGGTTTCACAGTGTAGACTGGTCTTCAAATTCATCAGGTTGTATATATTAAATATGTATAGCTTTTGGTATGCCAATCATACCTCAATAAATTGGTTTAAAAAAAATAATACAGTGGAACAACTTCTACAAGGTTCTGCGGAAAAGTTAGCAAGTGATTCTCTAATAGTATGTCCAAGTAAGTTGTCATTTTAATATGCAGTTCACAGACAAACATGTATAATCATTTAAAATTTCAAGAAACTATACCAAAGTGATCCCTACTTGAGAAAAAAATAAAGTGAAAACTCAATCCAGCTATGAAATGAGTCCAAATTAATAAGTTGAAAATAAAGAGCACTATTAAAAAGTTTGGTAGTGAATGTTTACTTCCATTAAATGAATAATGAGTACTATTACCTGGTGGATTATAAAATGTAGATCAGAATGTACAAATGGATAAATTTTAACAATGTAAAAATAATAGTTTAAATAACAAAAATCTGGATGTAAAGTGAGGGAATACAGAGGTATTACCTGTGTGCTAATTTCTTTGCCTTATACCTAAGAATCAGTGGATACTCAATACCGATAAAACATGTTCTTTAAAATTAGCATGAACTTTAAAATATTTATATCATTTTTTGAAGACTATTTTACATGACTATGCCTTGAAATAAAGAAATATCTATCTGCAGTTCAGTATTTCATTTTTTATTTAATTAATTTAAATAAGATTAAATGTATGCATTATTTAGGTGACACACATATTATAATCCTGGCTTTTAACTACGTATTCTCTCTCCTTAAAATTTAAAGTTCTCTCTCTGCCTCTTTTCTCTCCTTTTACACACGTTTTCTCCTTTCTGCCCTCTATTTATAGATATAAGAGATATGTGGAGTAAGGTTCATAAAATGTATGAAATGGTTATTTCTGAAATAGTAAGGTGGGTCATTTTTTTTTCCTTCCTTTACTTTTCTGTATTTCATGACCTTCTGCTTTTCTTTTTCTCAGTTTTAATAAATACGTATCATTTAAAAATTAACTTATACTTCTAAAATGAATTCACTGCTTTTGTAAGATGTAAAGCAGCAAGATTCTTCACAATACCTCAAGACTGTATGCTCACCAGGTCCCTTGTCCTGGGTGACCTTCCAGTTAACCGTGGTTCATTCAGGCCCCCTTGGGACCTTACATTCTCTATCTGTACAGCATATGGCTTGAACAAGGTGATTTCTGAATTACCTTAAGGCTATGTGCTCTGTGTTTCTAACTAGATCCCCAGGGACTCAGAGAATTAAATCGTGGTTGAAATAATAAATAGAAAATGTACTTTGGAAATTATGGAAGACAAATGTGAAGCTTAAAGAAAATTTTCTGGCCACATTCCAAAATTTATATTATTCTATTGACTGAGAGGACACATGAATTGCACTTTAATCAATGTCCAGTGAACATTAAATTGACCTTGGATTCATGGCTAGTGTTGCAATGCAGGTCTTCATCAATTTGATTCAGCAAGTAGTGAAGAGCCCAAGGGAGGAGCTCTACTTTTGTCTCAAGGCTGGAATTTATTTTATTTTCAATAAAAACAATGTTAGAAGTATGATGATTTTTTTCCTCTGAATTGTTTCATTAAAATTTTATCAGAGAGAAGAATGTTTCTATTTAACTCCAGAAAATGTAATTTTGGCTTCCACTCACAGAGAGAAGTTTTCCACAGTGTTGTTCATAGTTGTGAAGATCACTAGGATGAATTATATCTCCTTGTGAAGTACTATTCCAAAAACACTACCATCAGGAACAATACAATCTATTTGTCAAATTTATTTGTCTTAGAAAAGCTACCTAGTTGTGGTAAATTATGGTCCATTTATAATATCTGCTTGCATGCCACTTCTTGTGGATGTTCTTAAATATCTGGTTGCAATAAACAGTAGCTGTGCTCAGTGGTGGACCCTTCACCAGTTAGGAAATGTAACTTACCAACTACTCTTTCTTGTCCATTAAATATTTAAGTTCTCCTACTGTAAAAATGGAGGCAAAAAAGGGCACAACTTCCTTGCTGATATGTGTAAGACACAATTTGGCCATGGTTTTGGTATTCAGTTCAGCAACAAAAAGAGTCTAATCTGCTTAATCTCAAGGATTTTTTTAAAGCAGACATTCTTTTAAATTTTCAAAAGATTCTCAATCCAATTTTATGCACATTATCATTTCTACCAACAAACCATCATGGAGATCAAGATTAATGCTGTTTAAAAAGAGCAGAAGAGAATTTTACTGTTGGCACTATTATCAGTAAAAATCCATTCTTCTCCCTGAAGTATATCTCACAGAGGCTAGCAACAAATTAGTGTATTTAAAAAAGTAAATTTAAAAATTAAAATAATAAGCCTCTTAGACAGCCTCATCCACCAGAGGGCAGACAGCAGAAGCAAGAAGAACTACAATCCTGCAGCCTGTGAAACGAAAACCTAATTCACAGAAAGATCGACAAAATGAAAAGGCAGAGGACTATGTACCAGATAAAGGAACAAGATAAAACCCAGAAAAACAACCAAATGAACTGGAGATAGGCAACCTTCCAGAAAAAGAATTCAGAATAATGATAATGAAGATGATCCATGACCTCAGAAAAAGAATGGAGGCAGAGATTGAGAAGATGTAGGAAATGTTTAACAAAGACCTAGAAGAATTAAAGAACAAACAGCTAGAAGAATTAAGGAGCAAAGAAACAGAGATGAACAATACAATAACTGAAAAGAAAAATACACTAAAAGGAATCAATAGCAGAACAACTGAGGCAGAAGAATAGATAAGTGACCTGGAAGACAGAATGGTGGAATTCACTGCCTCAGAACAGAATAAAGAAAGAAAAATGAAAAAAAAAAAAATAAATAAATGAAGACAGCCTAAGAGACCTCTGGGACACCATACACAAAAATAAACTCAAAATGGATTAAAGACCTAAATGTAAGACCGGACACTATAAAACTCTTAGAGGAAAACATAGGAAGACAATTCTTTGAGATAAATCACAGCAAGATCTTTTTTGACCCACTTCCTAGAGTAATGGAAATAAAAACAAAAATAAACAAAAGGGGCCTAATGAAACTGAAAAGCTTTTGCACAGCAAAGGAAACTACAAACAAGACAAAAAGACAACCCTCAGTATGGGAGAAAATATTTGCAAACAAATCCATAGACAAATGATTAATCTCCAAAATATATAAACAGCTAATCAGCTCAATATTTAAAAAAACAAAGGACCCAATGAAAAAGTAGGCAGAAGACCTAAACAGACACTTCTCCAAAGAAGACATACAGATGGCCAATGAACACAGGAAAAGCTGCTCAACATCACTAATCATTAAAGAAAGGCAAATCAAATCTACAGTGAGGTATCAGCTCACACCAGTCAGAATGGCCATCATCAAAAAATCTACAAACAATAAATGCTGGAGAGGGTGTGGAGAAAAGGGAATGCTCTTACGCTGTTGGTGGGAATGCAAACTGATACAGCCACAATGGAGAACAGTATGGAGGTTCCTTAAAAAACAAACTAAAATTACCATATAACCCAGCAATTCCACTTCTGGGCATATACCCAGAGAAAACCATAATTCAAAAAGACACATGCACCCCAATGTTCATTGCAACACTACTTACAATATCCAGGACGTGGAAGAAAGCTAAATGTCCATCAACAGAGGAATGCTTAAAGAAAATGTGGTACATATATGCGATGGAATATTACTCAGCCATGAAAAGGAATGAAATTGGGTCATTTGCAGAGACATGGATGGACCTAGAGTCTGTTATACAGAGTGAAGTAAGTCAGAAAGAGAAAAACAACTATCGTATATTAACATATACATGTGGAATCTAGGAAAATGGTAGAGATGAACTGGTTAGCAAGGCAGAAATAGAGACACAGATTTAAAGAAGAAACTTATGGACACAAATGGGGGAAAGCCAGGGACAGGGCAGTGGTGGTGGGATTAAATAAGTAAGTAAATAAGTAAGTAAGTAAGTAAATAAATAAATAAATAAATAAATAAAACAGTGCCTTGTTATTATATAGAAAGAAAATAAATGATTCCATTAAAAATAAAAGCAAACCTACTGTTAGACTTTTTTGTTACCCTTAAGACCGACAAGTTAGGGCTAATGGTTTGTGCTTTGAAATTTAACATTTTGTGAACCAATTGTTCTTCCTGGAAGCCAACACTGACACCCCCACCCACACACACACAGGAACACATACACACACATACAGGAAAGCCAATCAACAAACAAAAAATGGAGGTATGATAGGCAGAATATTAACTCTCATCATCCCTGTCCCCTAGTGTCACTTTCCTGAGTGCATTACATTATGGAAAAACAGAGATTATTTAGGTGGACGTGATATAATCACATGAGCCCTTAAAAAGAGGTTCAGAAGACAAAATCATAGAAATACAAAAGGCAAGAAATGATACAAATGAACTTATTTACAAAACAGAAACTGACTCACAGACTTAGAGGACAAAACTATGGTTACCAGGGGGGAAGGATGGGGTGAAGGGATAGTCAGGGAGTTTGGGATTGACATGTACACACTGCTATATTTAAAATGAATAGCTAACAAGGACCTACTCTATAGCACAGGGAACTCTGCTCAATATTATGGAAAATCTAAATGGGAAAATAATTTGTAAAAGAATAGATACATGTAAATAAATAACTGAATCACCTTTCTGTACACCTGAAACTATCACAACATTGTTAATCAACTATGCTCTGATATAAAATAAAAAGCTTTAAAAAAAAGCATGATTCCATGCACTTTGGTGGTTTCTAAGATGGACAGAGCTGTGAGCCAAGGGATGTGAGTAGATTTTACAAGCTAAGTGCCACACCAGGCCAATAGCTATCAAGGAAATGGACTCTCGGTCCTACACCTGCATGGAACTGAATTCAAACTGAATGAAGCTGGAGGTGAATTTTCCCGCAGAGCCTCCAGATAAGAGGCTGAAATTAAACACATCTTTATTTCAGCCTGTGAGATCCTAACAAAGAAACCAACTGGCCTTACTATGCCTGGACTTCTGACCTAGTTATTGTAAAATACTAAATGTTTGTTACTTTAGGCTCATTGGTTTGTGGTAATTTGTTACACAGCAATAGAAAATAAATACAGGGGTCAAGTGGCTGTCTAATAAACAGAAAAGCATCTTGGTTTTGAAATGAAACTGAGTAATGTCATCCCAGAGATTTAAAATTGATCAGGATCTTCCTGCTGTCTAAGAGATGATTTAGATGTTTTTAAGTAAAACAAACACATTAGCTTTTTTCACACACAGTAGACTCTGGGGGAAAGTGACCTTTGATGGTGAGAGAAGTACAAGATACAGAAAGAGTGAAAAATAAAGGGAAAAAGAAGAAAAAAATTAAGTATGAGATACATGAAGAGTCCATTTGTATAACACTCTCCATAACACAAAACTATAGATGTGGAGAATATATTAGTTGCTGCCAGTGGACAGGGACAGTGTTGGAGGGCAGGGATGGTGCAGTTATAAAACGGTAGCAGGACGAGTTCCTTTATGGAGATGGACCAGTTTTGTCTCTTGATTTTAGGGGTGGTTGCACTAATCTATATGTGGGAAACACTGCATATAATTCAACAACCCCCTATGCATGCACACTGACACACACACATACAAATGGGTTCATATAAATAATAGTGAAAACTGAATAAGGTCTGTAGTCTAGTTAATGGTATCACACCCATAACAGTATCCTGGTTTTTATACTGAACTATAGTTATGTAAGTTGTCACCTTTGTGAAAGCTAGGTGAAGGTCAAATGGACTGTATGTATTTTTTTTAATTGAAGTATAGTTGATTTACAATGTTATGTTAGTTTCAGGTGTAAAGCAAAGTGATTTAGTTATACATACATCTATATATTTCTTTTCAGATTATTTTCCCTGGGCTCTGTATATTTTTGCAACTTCCTATGAATCTGTAATGATTTCAGAAATTTTTTTAAAAGTGAAAAAAGTGGAACTGTCCATTACAATGTAGATGTATTCATCCTTCAGTAAATCTTTGAAGTAAAATGTATCCCAAAGTTGACCTCATCTCAGAGTTGTGCAATTCAACATCAGGTTAAACTTTCATAATGAAACTCATCACTTGACCAAATACTTAATGAGGTACTTGAACTATGTTACTTAATTTAATCCTTGTACCAATGATCATATGTGGTTACCAACACTTTCAAACAACATATATAAACCTCAGAGACATGAAATAACTTATCCAGGATCACAGGCTTACCTTGAACCCAAGGTAATGGGCAGAGGACCCTTTCTGACAAATCACTGTCACTCCAAAAAGCAACAGAATAGAGCTAAGGATAATGTAGGAACTGGGACATACATAGAATTTTAGAATCCCAGGGCCTTAGTATCTATAGAGATAATTTGCTTCTTCCTCCACCCCAGAGTAGAGATTTGGGAAAAAAGAAAATTTATAGAAGTTCGTTGATCTTCCATAAACTTCTTATGCAATTGGGCTTAAGTGAAAATATTTTGACCTGTCACTAGAATATTGCCTTTATTCATAAATATGTCCAACTAACTCTAAGTTATCTTTGTATTTATTACTTTTTTTAAAAAGGTCCTCATAAGCTTCCTGAAGACTAAGAGTCTAACTGAAATTTTTATTAGGAATTCTATAATATTCAGACCATTGATAGAAACTATTTTCAAAGTGAATAGTCTCACATGATCTTCATTAAGTTTTTCACATAATTTTCCCCTAATGAAGACAAGTTTATGCAGGCCAAGTATTATGTTCTGTCTTTCTATGTAGTCTGAACTAAGGACAGAGGCCTGCATAATGCAGAACAGACACTTAATGATGTAAAATAAATAAATGGTGAGGAAATGCCCTCCCCTCTCCAAGTACATAAGATTTTACCTCAGTATTGCTTTTAGTCAAAACTCTGATGGAGAATTAGGATTGCAACCTGTTGAAACAACTTTGAAAATACATACAAATATATTACCAAATACAAAACTAAAGCAGGGGAAAAGGAATTGAGTGTTTACTTTCCCCCAAATTCATTATGTCCTTAAAAAAAGACAGAAGAAAGAAAGAAGAAAAGAATGAGACACAAAAAGGAAAATTTGCAAAGATGTGAAAGAAAAACACATTGTTTTATTCAGGTTCACTCGGTCTTGATATTCTAGAATGAGTTGGCCCACAATAAAGAATAAAAGAAGCTACTTAAACAAATATTTACCTTTGGAACTGGTTACTTCTAAAATAGGCTGACGTATTTTGATATGTGAATATGTTTAGGAAGAATAATATAAAGTAATAGATTTAATAGATGATGGTTATATGAAGTATTATTAGCAGAAGCCAGAGGTATTTTGGCATTAGGTCCATTAGTTTTTGAATTTGACATCATGGAATATAAAACAACTTCCCATAAACTGCTTTTTTTTTCTGAGACAGAATATTCAGCCTCTGTTAAGAAAAGGGAAGTGCAGCAACCACCCTTATAACAAAGGAGAAGAGCTCTTAAGAGATGGAGTCAGTTCAGACACCAAAAAAGAGACTCAAAGAATCTGTTAAGAAGAGGGCATGAGAGAAATTGAAAACCAAAACCAGGGTTAGAAAGATTCCTACAGGACTAGTATCTATTTGGCTGTCAGTATACAACTCAGCAGATTTCTTGGTGCTAGAGATGCTCTTAAAAAGACCATGGATGGAGTTCAATTATGACATGGTAAACAATCATTTATTTTTTAAACATCTTTATTGGAGAATAATTACTTTACAATGGTGTGTTAGTTTCTGCTGTATAACAAAGTGAATCAGCTATACATATACATATATGCCCATGTCTCTTCCCTCCTGCATCTCCCTCCTACCCTCCCTATTCCATCCCTCTAGGTGGTCACAAAGCAGGGATCTGATCTCCCTGTGCTATGTGGCTGCTTCCCACTAGCTATCTATTTTACATTTGGTAGTGTATATATGTCCATGCCACTCTCTCATTTCATTCCAGCTTATCCTTCCCACTCCCTGTGACCACTTCATCCCAGCTTACACTTCCCACTCCCCATGTCCACAAGTCCATTGTCTACGTCTGTGTCTTTATTCCTGTCCTGCCCCTAGGTTCTTCATAAACTTTTTTTTTTAGATTCCATATATATGTCTTAGCATATGGTATTTGTTTTTCTCTTTCTGACTTACTTCAGTCTGTATGACAGACTCTAGGTCCATCCACCTCACTAAAAATAACTAAATTTTGTTTCTTTTTATGGCTGAGTAATATTCCATTGTATATATATGCCACTTCTTCTTTATCCATTCATCTGTTGATGGACACTTAGGTTGCTTCCATGTCCTGGTTACAGTAAATAGAGCTGCAATGAACATTGTGGTACATGACTCTTTTTGAATTATGGTTTTCTCAGGGTATATGTCCAGCAGTGGGATTGCTGGGTCGTATGGTAGTGCTATTTTTAGTTTTTTAAGGAACCTCCATACTGCTCTCCATAGTGGCTGTATCAATTTACATTCCCAACAACAGTGCAAGAGGGTTCCCTTCTCTCCACACCCTCTCCAGCATGTATTGCTTGTAGATTTTTTGATGATGGCCATTCTGACTGGTGTGAGGTGATACCTCATAGTAGTTTTGATCTGCATTTCTCTAATGATTAGTGATGTTGAGCATTCTTTCATGTGTTTGTTGGCAATCTGTATATCTTCTTTGGAGAAATGTCTATTTAGGTCTTCTGCCCATTTTTGGATTGAGTTGTTTGTTTTTTTGATACTGAGCTGCATGAGCTGCTTGTAAATTTTGGAGATTGATCCTTTGTCATTTGTTCATTTGCAAATATTTTCTCCCTTTCTGAGGGTTATCTTTTCGTCTTGTTTATGGTTTCCTTTGCTGTGCAAAAGCTTTTAAGTTTTATTAGGTTCCATTTGTTTATTTTTGTTTTTATTTCCATTTCTCTAGGAGGTGCATCAAAAAGGATCTTGTTGTGATTTATGTCATCTAGTGTTCTACCTATGTTTTCCTCTAAGAGTTTTATAGTGTCTGGCCTTATATTTAAGTCTTTAATCCATTTTGAGTTTATTTTTGTGTCTGGTGATAAGGAGTGTTCTAAATTCAATCTCTTATATGTAGCTGTCCAGTTTACCCAGCACCACATATTGAAGAGGCTGTCTTTTCTCCACTGTATATTCTTACCTCCTTTATCAAAAATAAGATGACCATAGGTGCATGGGTTTATCTCTGGGCTTTCTATCCTGTTCCATTTATCTCTATTTCTGTTTTTGTGTCAGTACCATACTGTCTTGATTACTGTAGCTTTTTAGTATAGTCTGAAGTCAGGGAGCCTGATTCCTCCAGCTCCGTTTTTCTTTCTGGAGATTGCTTTGGCTATTTGTGGTCTTTTTGTTCCCAAATAAAGTGAAATTTTTTGTTCTAGTTCTGTGAAATATGCCACTGGTAGTTTGATAGGGATTGCATTGAATCTGTAGATTGCTTTGGGTAATATACTCATTTTCACAATTTTGATTCTTCCAATCCAAGAACATGGTATATCTCTCCATCTGTTTGTATCATCTTTAATTTCATTCATCAGTGTCTTATAGTTTTCTGCATACAGGTCTTTTGCCTCCTTAGGTAGGTTTATTCCTAGGCATTTTATATTTTTGTTGCAATGGTAAATGGGAGTGTTCCATTAATTTCTCTTTCAGATTTTTTTATCATTAGTGTATAGGAATCATATAGTGTATAGTGTATGCACCACCAGGAGAGCCCCAGTCGATCATTTTTGACTTTCAAAAACATTAGTCATTTCATGTGGTTCAACCTACAGTAAAAAAACAGAAAATGGGGCTTCCCTGGTGCTTCAGTGGTTGAGAGTCCACCTGCTGATGCCAGGGACACGGGTTCGTGCCCCGGTCCAGAAGGATCCCACATGCCATGGAGTGGCTGGGCCCATGAGCCATGGCCACTGAGCCTGCATGTCCGGAGCCTGTGCTCTGCAACAGGAGGGGCCACAACAGTGAGAGGCACGTGTACCCTCCCCCCCTAAAAAAAACAGAAAATGAAACAGATTCGAGAGAGTAATCTTTTTTCCTTAGAGGGTAGCAGGTACATACAAAAACCACTTTTTTTGTCATCCATTGTAAGCTGCAAAACACCGGGGTTTCAAAAAGAAACCTCTAAATTCATATATTGAATCTGTATGTTCTGTTTTCTTGGACCAGCAACAAGGTTTGATCCTCCAAAAATTTTTTCTTCATGCAGTGTGCATACTATGCCTGAAATATGGAGTCTCTGGACTTCCTCATAGGAGATCATTGCACCATTCACTAGTTCTCATTAAAATCTTTTTCATCCTGATTCCCATCTTAAATTTTCCTTTCATTAATTTCTTCCATTATGTCCAGTCATGCCCAATTTTATGTGAATATATGTGCACTAGTCTTGAAACGTAACATCACCATTTTTATTTTAGAAGAAGAATATTTGATTATAACACTTGAGAAAGCATAAGCTTTGTACTCATATCCAAGTGACAGATTCATATTGTTTAACAGGTATTCATCCATCATTAAAAACCTTTGTATTTTTAGTATGCTCAAGTTTAATTCTTAAATAAAATTTCAGTAGCATGTATCTTGGGAACCTGAAATTCAAGAAGCCTGATGAAATGTAAATGATTTGATGTACACATGAAAATGGGATTAGAGGTCCAACATAATCTACCATTGTCATGGCTAATCACTGGCATTGTTAAATGAGTTATAAGAAAATCAGGGTCACTTTATTTACACATATTAGAAAAATATCAATGTTGATGAGCATAGAAACATGTTTTTATTACTCTCATCTTTTAACAGTAACCCTCTTTTTATCTCACTCCTTCCCATTACCACTCAATTTCTCTCTCCTTACCTTTCAGCAAAGTTTCTTCAAGAACACGTCCACACCTACTGCCTCAAATTTCACTCTTACTTTCTCTCTTGAACTCCCTTCAGTCAGGCAGTCATCTCCAGTACTTCAGGGAAACTGTTTCTGTCAAGATGCACATGAACTCCACATTGCTAAATTCAGTGTTTACTTCCATTAGCAGTACTTGACACAATCCATCTTTCTCTCTCTCTTTAAAACACTTTCTTCACTTGATTTCCAAGATACCATACTGTACTGGTCCCCCTCACCCCCCGTCAATACCTGGCTACAACTTTTCAGGTTCTTCCTCATCTCTGATCATTAAATGTTAGAATTAGAGACTCAAGATTCAATTCTTGTATCTTTCCCCTCTTCTTTCTACACTCACCTCTGATGATCTTATAACTTTAAATACAAGGTATATGCTCATATATTCCAGATGTATGTCTCCAATCCAGGCTTCTGCCTTGAGCTCCAGACTCTATATCCAAATTCTCACTAGGTATATTTCCATGACTTGTCTAAAACTGAGGTCTTGCTGTATCCCACACACCCTCATATATGCCCTTCTTATAGTCTTTGGCAAGTCATTTAATTGCAGCTCAATCTTTACAGTCAACCTTATAAAGTCATCCTTTGGTATCAACAGGGGATTGGTCTCAGGACCCCCTTGGATACTAAAATCCTCAAATGCTCAAGTTCCTTATGTAAAATGGCATACTACAGTGGTCCCTCTGTAACTCGCTGTGGAAGCACTCACCAGAGGGCCAACTGTAATCAATTTTGACTCCAATTTCTCTCACATTCCACCTCTAAATGTAACAGTAAAGTTCAAACTCAACTCCATATTGGATCTATTCCTTGAGCTCTAATTTTGTGCTCTGTTGCCTGAGCTTAGTCATGCTGGTTCTGCACCTTTTGTAAAAGAATGTTGCCTAGAGCCTGAAATATACAGGAGAGACTATTCTCAGAGCTCTGACTTTTGGGTCCATTCATATAGAGATAAAAAGTTGCAGAACAGAGAGTAACATTTGTCTCCTTGGAGGTTTATAGGAACATTGTAACCATACCCACCTGGACAGATACAAGAATAAAAGGATTCCGGCACCAAGAAGTTTGCAACAATGAGCCACATTCCCTTCTCTTTTAGTATAAAAGAAGCCTAAATTCGTACTTGGGTAAGATGGTTCTTTGGGACACTTGTCCACCATCTGCTCAGTATGCTGTCTTTCCAAATAAAGTCCCTCTTCCTTGTCCCAAGACCTTGTCTCTCGGTTTATTGGCTTGTCATGTGGCAAGAAGTACAAGTTTGGACTTGATAACACAAATTATCAGTAAATTCTGTCAAGCTTACTTAAAAAATAGGTATAGATGGTAATGACTTCTCATTACCTCCACTGCTGTCTCTGTGGTCTAAACCACTATTATCTGTATTGGGCTTGTTGTAAACACCTGTTTGCTGTTGTATTACCTTCCACTTGTGCTTTTTATAAGTCTATTTTCAACACAACATCCATATCTATTTTGTTAAAATATAAATCAAAGATGTTGCTTCTTTATTCAAAATCTTCAGGGATTTCTCTTCCTTCATGGAATGAGAGCCAACTTCTTGACTCGAACCATCAAGGCCTCCTAAGATACACCCTCTTTCACCCTCCATCACCACCCAGAGTTGACCACACCCCTCACTCTCTGAATTACTTCAGCCATACTAACCTCTTCATTCTTCTTCAAAGAGGCCAGGCTTATTCCTGTGTCAGGACCATTTCAATTACTAATCTTTTTTTGTGGGATCCTCATAGCTCACCCCAGATGGCATCATAACTTACTTCTTCACTCCCTCAGGCTATTTCTCAAATATCACCTAAAAATTGAGGCATCCCCTGACCACCCTTTCTAAAATTTCACATCTTTCCCCACCTTTGTATCTCCCTTGCCTGTTTTTCCTCCTTAGCATGTCACTGATATTTTAATTTTATTTTCTGCTTCCTCCTCCATGAAAATAGAGATTTTTCTACTGTTTTCACTCCTGAAATATCCATCTTGGTGTTTAGCACATAGAAACTCAAGAATATTGATTGATTGGATTAATTAATTAATAAGTCTATTATTTTTGTTGTTATTATAAATGAGCATCTAAGTAAAAGTCATAAGCTTATATCTACCATGATACCAAAATAAACATTGAACAATGGAAATCATATTAATCAATTATTCAATTAACTAACTTAACATATATATATATTTTTTTTAGCAAAACAAACTGATGCAGCCATTCTTTGAATAGACAACCTTCATTCTTTTATTTAAGCACTTTTCAGCAAATGCATTTATGCACCATTTGACATTAATAAATTAAGTATAGTTAACTCTTCATTTATAATCACTATTCACATAAACACTAATCAATTGGGTATAGCTATTATTGAATTATAATCTCTGTTGACAGAAAATATCATACAAAGAAACTAGTCTAAGAAATCACAGAAAGTAGTTGGGATATTTGCTAATTTTTAAAATTTAGATAATTTTTTAAAGTTATAAATTAAACTGAAATTTCATAGTAGTTTAATATTTTAACCTCGATATACCATGCATCATTGTTTCCAATTTGTATAACTAAGGTATTTTTTGTTTTTTTAGAACTCTCTCATTATTCAAATTCTTTTTTCTTTTGGCCTAAAATATGGGTTTGGTCAGCGTCCAAATTAGCCAAGTTACCTTTCTCTCCTAGGTGATGCTTTTTACTGTGAAGGTTATTTTCTATGGAAGATCATATAGAAGAGAGAATGTTTTGGCTGAGAAGGTATGAATTTATGGGTTCAAAAGTCTTTGAATAAATTTAATGATGACAAAATAATTTGAAAGTAAACCTAATCGTTAACTTTGACATCAATCAAGTAATAGACTGAGATTTCCTAAATTGAAAATGAGTCAACTTGGAAGTGTTTTACCATGACTCTGACTGAAATGTTAAGGTAATATATTTTATTTTTGAATTCTTATTAGAAGTTAATTTTATGTCTGTGAGAAATGGTATTAATAATTATAAGAGAATGTGATAATTGATATTGTGTAATAGGAAAGCTACTGGAATTTGCTAGACTTGGTGTGCATAATATTCAGTACTTTTGGTGGTAAACCCATTAACAGGTCCTCTTCAATTGCATGCCTCATTGAGATACCATGACTTTGTAAAACATATTTTTTAAAGTTTCCACTAACAAATTGTATATGAAAGTGCAGTATATTTAGATACGGTTATATTAATTAAGGATCCCTGTTTATCTAGTGTGCCCATTCAAATTTACCTACAAATGCTAGTTAGATCAACTCATTCAGAGCCATCTAAGTGTGTTAATGGTTGGAGAGGTTCTTTAATTTGGCCCCAAATGAAAGCATGAATAGAGTAGTATGCACTCTGCATACAGTATAGTATAAAACATTATAACATTTATATTATAAAGCATGAATAGAATAGTACTTTATATATATTTATATACAGTAGATTATAAAATACATAATTTATTTAAATAAAATCACATTTTTATCTCTCCACCACCCCATCTTTTAAAATTATTCATTTGAATTTCTCCACATTGGAAGACATTTAGTGATGTATGACTTAAAATCCAGGCTATACAGTATTTATAAAATTAACTTTGGGAATTTGTGAGAGGCACCTCAAAGAGATAGGCAATCACTTGCACAGAAGTTGAAAATGAGAAACAATTACTGTATGATGAAGGAGCAAACATGCTGTACATAATAAGACACAGTAGGTAGAGAGCACAAAGAGGGATTTTCTACTTTAGCTCTGAATTTAAAGTCACAAGGATGGATAAGGATGACAGCTGTAATTTTGGAATTGAGCTGCCTCTTACCTAGGTAACTTTACCATTTAGGGTAAATGATTTCTCAGTGACTGTGATTTGCCTGAGGAACACTGGGAGTCTTAAAATGGATCACAACTTAAAATAAAGCAAACAGTAAAGTAGAAGTTACTTTTTCTACAGTGAGATTTTAAAAATACTGATTGTTGATTCAAGGTCAGGAATTGTTTTCATTTACTATGGCTCTCAAATCTTTTTTTCTTCATCATGTCATCAATTTTTATGGAATTGAGATCTAATATTTAATTTCAAAGTAACTTGGAATTTTTCTCAGTAGGTTTTCCTTTAAGACTAGGTCCCAAATGAACAATGTTACATCTATCTCAAAAGTTTCAGTGTCTTGATACTGTTGTGTTATATTATGATCTCTTTACTCTGTGATGAGAACTTTCTCCAATTTGTTCTTGAAGACTTAGATTGCACCTATCAAATTATTAAGAATTATAATTATGGGGTCTGAACAACTGCCTTGATTCACTCTATCTTAACAATATCCTTATACTTTTAAAAGTCAAAGAAAAAATAAGTTCTTAATAAACAATCATAATGAATATGCATGAAATAACTGGAAGGGAAAATTTTAACCTACTACTTTCTCTATCTTAACCATGTATTTTTAAATTAATTTTTATTGAAGAATAGCTGCTTTAAAATGTTGTGTTAGTTTCTGCTGTATAGCAAATTAAATCAGCTATACATATACATATATCCCCTCTTCTTTTGATTTCCTTCCCATTTAGGTCACCAAGAGCACTGAGTAGAGCTCCCTGTGCTATACACTATGTTCTCACTAGTTATCTATTTTATATGTGGTATCAATAGTGTATATATGTCAATCTCAATCTCCCAATTCACCCCACCCCCCCTTCCCCCTTGGTATCAATATATTTGTTCTCTATGTCTTTGTTACTATTTCTGCTTTACAAATGAGATCATCTATACCATTTTCCTAGATTCCACATATATGCATTAATATATGATATTTGTTTTTCTCTTTCTGACTTACTTCACTCTGTATAACAGTCTCTAGGTCAATCCACATCTCTGAAAATGACCCAGTTTCATTCCTTTTTATGGCTGAGTAATATTGCATTGTACATATGTACCACACCTCTTTTTTATGTTTAGTAATACAAATAAATTTATTTATGAAAAAAATAGACTCACTGACATAGAAAATAAACTTATGGTTACCAAAGGGGAAAGGGTGGGGTAGAGGGTGAGGGATAAATTAGGAGTTTGGGATTAACAGATATACCTACTGTATATAGACAGAAAAACAACAAAGATTTACTCTATAGTACAGGGAACTATATTCAATATCTTATAATGCATAGGATGGAAAAGAATCTGCAAAAGAATATATAGATATACACACACATAAATATACATGTATGTATATGTATAACTGAATCACTTTGCTGTACACCTGAAACTAACACAATATTGTAAATCAACTGTAGTTTAATTTTTTAAAAAGTAAATCAATAAATAAAATGGCATGGCATCCTTTTCCTCACATGCACATGGAACCAGCTCTCTTGTCCTCTTGCTGGTTTTCCCATTGATTCCATGAAGAAGACACAGAGCTGTGTCCAAGAATCGTGCTGTGAAGGCTACAAAGTTGTAATAGGTTTGCAGTGAGCAGCTGTAGAGGGAGAGGAAGAAGACTGGTCCAGGACCCTGGGGCTGAGGATCAGAATCCAGTGTACCACACCTTCTTTATCCATTCCTCTGTTGATGGACATTTAGCTTGTTTCCATGTCCTGGCTAAAAGTAGTGTTACAATGAACATTGGAGTACATGTGTCTTTTTAAATTATAGTATTCTGTGGGTATATGCTCAGGAGTGGGATTGCTGTGTCATATGGTGGTTCTATGTTTAGTTTTTCTAAGGAACCTCCATACTGTTCTCCAGAGTGGCTGTATCAATTTACATTCCCACTATCAGCATTTAAGAGGGTTCCCTTTTCTCCACACCCTCTCCACAATTTATTGCTGGTAGATGATGGTCATTCTGACTTGTGTGAGGTGATACCTCATTGTAGTTTTGATTTGCATTTCTCTAATAATTAGTGATGTTGAGCAGCTTTTCATGTGTCTGTTGGCCATCTGTATGTCTTCTTTGGAGAAATGCCTATTTAAATCTTCTGCCCATTTTTTGATTGGGTTGTTTGATTTTTTGGTACTGAGCTGCATGAGCTGTTTGTATATTTTGGAGATTAATCCTTTGTCAGTTGCTTCATTTGCAAATATTTTCTCCCATTCTGAGGGTTGTCTTTTCATCTTGTTTATGGTTTCATTTGCTGTGCAAAAGCTTTTAAGTATAGTTACGTCCCACTTGTTAATTTTTGTTTTAATTTTCCTTACTCTAGGAGGTGGGTCAATAAGATATTGTTGCAATTTATGTCAAAGAGTGTTCTGCCTAAGTTGTTCTCTAAGAGTTTTATAGTGTATGGACTTATATTTAGGTCTTTAATCCATTTTAAGATTATTTTTTTTGTCTGGTGTTAAGGAGTGTTCTAATTTCCTTCTTTTACACATAGTAGTCCAGTTTTCCCAGCACCACTTACTGATGAGACTGTCTTTTCTCCATTATATATTCTTGCCTCCTTTGTCATAGATGAGGTGACCATAGGTGCATGGATTTATCTCTGGGCTTTTTATCCTTTTCCATTGATCTATATTTCTGTTTTTGTGCCAGTACCATATTGTCTCAATGACTGTAGCTTTGTAGTATTGTCTGAAGTCAGGGAGACTGATTCCTCCAGCTCCACTTTATTCCCTCAAAATTGCTTTGGCTATTTGGGGTCTTTTGTGTCTCCAAACAAATCTTAAGATTTTTTGTTCTAATTCTGTGAAAAATGCCATCAGTAATTTGTTAAGGATTGCATTGCATTTGTAGATTGCTTTGGGTAGTATAGTAATCTTCACAATTTTGATTCTTCCAATCCAAGAACATGGCATATCTCTCAATCTGTGTCATCTTTGATTTCTTTCTTCAGTGTCTTGTAGTTTTCTGAGCACAGGTGTTTTACCTCCTTAGGTAGGTTCATTCCTAGGTATTTTATTCTTTTTGTTGCAATGGAGAATGGGATCATTTCCTTCATTTCTCTTTCTGATCTTCAGTTGTTAGTGTATAGGAATGTAAGAGCTTTCTGTGCATTAATTTTGTATCCTGCAACTTTACCAAATTCATTGGTTAGCTCTAGTAGTTTTCTGGTGGCATCTTTAGGTTTCTCTATGTATCGTATCATGTCATCTGCAGACAGTGACAGTTTTACTTCTTTTCCAATTTGTATTCTTTTTATTTCTTTTTAGTCTCTGATTGCTGTGTCTAGGACTTCCAAAACTATGTTGAATAAGAGTGGTGAGAGTGGACATCCTTGTCCTGTTCCTGATCTTAGAGGAAATGGTTTCAGTTTTTCACCATTGAGAATGATGTTTGCTGTGGGTTTGTCATATATGGCCTTTATTATGTTGAGGTAGGTTCCCCCTATGCTCACTTTCTGGAGAGTTTTTACCATAAATGGGTGTTGAATTTTGTCAAAAGATTTTTCTGCATCTATTGAGATTATCATGCGTTTTTTATTCTTCAATTTGTTAATATGGTATATCACATTGATTGATTTCCATATATTGAAGAATCCTTGCACTTCTGGGATAAATCCCATTGCTCATGGTGTATGATCCTTATAATGTGTTGTTGGATTCAGTCTGCTAGTACTTTTTTGAGGATTTTTGCATCTATGTTCATCAGTGATATTGGTCTTTAATTTTCGTTTTTTATGATAACTTTGTCTGGGTTTGGTATCAGGGTGATGGTGGCCTCGTAGAATGAGTTTGGCAGTATTCTTCCCTCTCCAGATTTTTGGAAGAGTTTGAGAAGGATAGATGTTAGCTCTTCTCTAAATGTTTGATAGAATTTGCCTGTGAAGCCATCGGTTCCTGGACTTTTGTTTGTTGGAAGATTTTGAATCACAGATTCAATTTCATTACTTGTGATTTGATTGTTCATATTTTCTATTTCTTTCTGGTTCAGTCTTGAAAGGTTGTACTTTTCTAAGAATTTGTCCATTTATTCCAAGCTCTCCATTGTATTGGGATACAGTTGCTTGTAGTAGTCTCTAATGACCCTTTGTATTTCTACATTTACCCATGTGTTTTTAACATTTCATATAAAACAGAACCTCAGGCATTTAACCAGTATTAGTTGTATAAGCTTAACATATTGGAAGACTTTGATTAACACATAGAAGCATATTTGGGGGAAAAACAGTTCTAGGTTTATTGACTGTAACTAGTTTTCTAAATGTTCTGCTGTGAAAGAGCCAATTTCTGTTTAAATGGAGACTTATTTTCTTCCATATAGCAGTAGAATTCTTTTGACCACAACAGAGGCAATATGAATAAAGATATGTTGGCTTTAAACAATTCAGGACACTGGCAATGGGAGTCCTCAAAAGCAATAATAGGCAGTGTTCTTTTGGTTTTGCTCCATGGCCTATAATCAACATTCTTGCCAAGCAACAGGGCTCATATCTAAATGGACCAGTCTTTGATTAATCTGTGAGCTAAGCCCCCAGGACAGCCTCGGCTCTTCATATTCGGATATGGAATCACATGGCTGACATTTGGAGTTTTCATCAACGATTTTTGTGTTAAACATGAAAAATAGACCTTTTCTAGATATTGTTAATGCTCTCTGACAGCAGCTTATCACAGGCCAGTGTTGGGGATTTTGAGGGGTTTTCCCCTTAAAATCTTAATTGTCACTATTGTTATAATGTCTGGTTCTGCTTCTTGACTTCTCCTTTATTAAGTTCATGTTGGGTCTGATGGCAAGTAGAATTTTCATTGTTTCTGTAAATGTCTTTCTTACAGTTTAAATTAATTTCATCCCTAAACACAGGAAGAAGCAATATCTCATTCTTTTTAGGATCTAGCAATATTTCAAGGTGAGCAACATCCTTAAATGCTTCCAAGTTTTTTTGTTTGTTTGTTTGTTTTTTTGTGATACGCGGGCCTCTCCCTGCTGCAGCCTCTCCCGTTGCGGAGCACAGGCTCTGGACATGCAGGCCCAGCGGCCATGGCTCACAGGCCCAGCAGCTCCGTGTCACATAGGATCCTCCCAGACCGGGACACAAACCCATGACCCCTGCAACAGCAGGCGGACTCTCAACCACTGTGTTACCAGGGAAGCCCACTTCCAAATATTTAAGGACATGTAATTTCACTTTTACTAACCTAACAAAAAAGGGGCATTAGAATAGAAATAAAACCATATATACCCTATCAAATATTTAAATCCCTTCAATTGCAACCCACAATGATTAAAAATATAATAAAAATATTAAGGTGCCACCACCCTGGCACAGATTTTTAAGTCACATATTTCTAAGTATGTATCCTGGATCTGCCTTTCATAAGCTGTGTGATTTGGAGCTAGCTACATTAAATCTCATTTAATTTAGTTTTAAAATCCACATTTTTACATGTACTCAAAACTCAGGCATCATTTTCCCCAAGAAGTCTTTCCAATCCCTTGCCAGTCTAGGTCTGGTGATTTTTGTAAATATACTCCCTTCTGGCAACCTGTCATATTGTGTTGCAATTTGTTGTTTGCCTATGTGCTTACCCAACTAGATCAACAGCTACTTGGCCTAGAGGCTGAGACTATTCTCTCTTTATCTCAGCTTCTAACACCTTGTTCAAATTACAATTAGGGCTTCATGTATAACCACAATCGTTTCTTTCCTTATATTATCCAATAAGGTTAAAAGGATTATCCATATTTAACTAATCAACGAAGGGCATACATATTCAATGGGCTAAGACCAAATAATCCATTACTGCCCACACATCAGGATCATTTGAATATGATATTATTTTAATTTGAAGACACATAAAAGTTGAATGAAAAGTCTAAGATAAAATCTTAATATAGAAATATAGCATATTCTTGGATGAGAAGACTCAATAATACAACACTGACAATTGTCTCCAAATTATTGTGAGTCTAATCAAAACTGCATGGTATTAGAGGAGTTTTCTTGGAAAAGGAAAATGGACAACAAAATGCACAAGAAAGGAAAATAATATTTGGAAAAGAAGCAAATGAAGTCAGGAGCACTAGTTTGCAAAAGCATATGACAAAGCCATAGTAATTAAGTAAGAGTGAGGTTTAAAAATAGATTTAAAAATAGATTCAAAGATTTAAAAATAGAATCCAGAAAGAAGTCTGTATATATAATGACAATTTAGTTTGCATTAAGTGTGACATTTCAAATCAGTGGGGAAAAGATGAGCTATTCAATAAAAAAAATTTGAACAACATTATTTGGGCAAGAAAGTCAGGAGTTAGGTACTTATTTTATACATTCTCCTCTCTGTCTCTCTCTCTCTCTCTTATACATGCACACACACTTATTTAATCGAGGTATATTAAATGTATTTTTTAAAACCTTAAAATATTTAAAGAAGATATAGGATAATATGCTTTAAACATTGGGATAAAGAAGTCTTCTAAAATAAAACATAAGATATTAAAGAAAAATACATAGATTTACCAAGGTTAAAATGTATCTTATGGATGACAAAAAAGAAATAAGGTAAAAGAAGAGAATGATAAAATAATTGCAGCTTATTCTCTAGATAAAACTTTAATATCTGGAGTATATAAAAATACCTTAAAAACTATAAGAAAAGAGTAAACAAATACACAGTCACTGTATAAACAGGTAATTTACAAAAGAATTTCAGATAGTCAATAACTCTTGAAAAGATACTGTCTCAGTAGTGACCACCAAAATGCATTTTAAAACACAGTATTATGTTTTTACTCATAGGACTGATAATTATTTCAAAATAGGATCAAATATTGGGGTAGGTGTAGGGAACACACTGGTGACAGGAGTTTAAATCTGTACAGCAATTTTATAGGGCAGTTTGACACAATAAGCTAACATTTAAAATGTACATGCTGCAGTGTATACAGAAGTTGAAATATAATATGGTGTTCATGAAACATATAATTTATAAGTCAGTGTAACCTCAATAAATTTTTAATAAATAAATAAAAAATAAAATGTGCACACTATATGGCTCAGCAATTCTAGTCATTTATATACCTAAAAGAACTCTCCCATGTTAATACAAGATGGCAACTAAAATATATATATATTGAAGCATTGTTTATAATAGCACAATAATGGGAAGCAATCTAAGTGTTCATCAATAAGAGAACAGTAAAATAAACAGTTATAATTCCAAGTGGTGGAATATTATCCAACAGTTAAAAGGAATAAAATTACATTTTTCTTAACCCATAGGTATCTAGGGTTTATATGTTATAGCAGCTAACATTATCATAACCAATATATAATTGGCAACTTAAGTGGGCTTCTTCTATTTAAAAAGCCTCATCTATGTAATTCAATGCTGGAGTGGCAAGGAAATCAGTATCAGAGTCTGGAAAGAGGGAATCGCATGTTATGGAGTTCCAGAAAACTTAGTTATGTCAGCAAGCCTGAGAAAGCAAGCACATGCCTACTGAGTCTATGGCTCTAGCAGAAGAGTTTGGAAAACAGACTTTTAGTTGATATTTGGTATGAACTGGCTGCATTTAATAAGTTACTAGAAATAAGAGATGAACTTTTAAAAAGTGGCTGTTACAAGAGCAGAGATGAAACAAAATAGAGAAGGTCTATAAATGTGGGGTCACAGCTGGTTGGAAAAGTCAACTGTTTCCAGATATAAAACAGAAAAAAAAAAGATTTAAAAAGTCTTTGAGCAATAAAGTCCCTCAGAAAGGCTATCCATGCAGCAAAGTATAACGTTTTGATAATATTACCCAAGCCAGATGGGCTCCAGAAAGACTTTGCTATATTAAGATACAGATGCCAGAAAATGGGAAAGAGTTCATATATATAAAGATTAGCTAGACAAGTAGATATTTCTATATCAATTTATCCAGAAAAAGACAGAGAGAAAGATAGAGGAACAGGGAGGGAGGGAGAGAGTGAGGGAGGGAAGGAAGGAAGGAAGGAAGGAAGAAATCTCAGAAATAATTTGGATATGACTAATGGCACACGGTCTGACTGAGGAAGTAAGTTAGCTCATTATTAAGTTGAAAAAATTGTATTCCCAGTCAAGCCATGAGCTGGGCACTAATAACAATAATAATAATAAAAAGAAATCTTTACACAGACATGAAGGAGGCAGCAAAAGCTATATACTCACAGTGAAGACACACCCCTCACTTCAGTAGTGGCCATGTGTGTAAACAGATAAGGAAAACTCTCAGAACATAGGGCCATAGAAAGTAATGCACAGAACACAGATATCCCAGAAAACATAACTGAGGTCTAAGCAAAGTTTAGAGAAATGTCAGGTCAGAGAACTCCACTGTGAGGTCAGAGAACTATCCCACTGTGAGGTCAGAGAACTCTCCCAATAATTGCCTGGAGGATTTCATTATTTTCATGGACCAATAACAGCTATAAGCCTTCTGTTTCTCTGTTTTAAATGTGGGTTGGTATTGTGGATCCCAGGGCCAGCTTCACTATTGTATATAGGGTTTTTCTATGAAGGAGGGAATAAATCTTTTGTTTCTTGGTTACCAGACCATGAAAAAAGTAGTTTAGTGTTGCTTGTTTTCACACTTCACTTTTAAAAAGGTATTGTAGGGCTTCCCTGGTGGCGCAGTGGTTGAGAGTCCGCCTGCCTATGCAGGGAACACGGGTTTATGCCCTGGTCTGGGAAGATCCCACGTGTCGCGGAGCGCCTACTTCCGTGAGACATGGCCGCTGAGCCTGCGCTCTGCAAAAAAAAAAAAAAAAAAAAAAAAATACTCAACCACTAAGAGAAATATACATTGCAAATATCATCTCTCAGGCTGTGGCTTGTCATTTAACTTTTTTTTCTCATAGGGACTTTTATTGGTCCAAAGTTTTAAATTTTAGTGTAGTCAAACTTATCAGGGGTTTTTTTGTTTGTTTGTTTTGCGGTACGCGGGCCTCTCACTGTTGTGGCCTCTCCCGTTGCAGAGCACAGGCTCCGGACGAGCAGGCTCAGCGGCCATGGCTCACGGGCCCAGCCGTTCCGCGGCACATGGGAGCCTCCCGGACCGGGGCACCAACCTGTGTCAACCTGTGTCCCCTGCATCGGCAGGCGGACTCTCAACCACTGTGCCACCAGGGAAGCCCTCAGGGTTTTTTTGTGTGTGTTCTTTTTAGAGAGATATTCCCTATACCATGTCATAAACATGTGATCCTTCATGTTATTTAACTGTATAAAAGATGTGTTTTCCTCATTTATTGTTTTTATTCACTTGGAATTGGTGTGTGTGTGTGTGTGTGTGTGTGTGCGTGCACGCGCGCACAGGCTGGACCATGCAGCAGAAGGAGAATAGGGATATTTGGGATTTGATTTCTTTTTCCTCTGTGTGTATTAACTGTTGCTTCACCATAATTCACTGAATTATGTTTCTTGTAATTAATTTTGCCATTTCACTCATATATGAGGATTCCATTTAAGAGCTCTTCTTCTAGTTTATTCTATTCTACTGGATTATTAATCTATTCTAACTCTAATACCATGCTATTTTAATTAATAGAGCTTTATAATAAGTTGTGAAATCTGGTAAGGCAACTTTCAAATTCTTTAAATGTATGTATTAATTTGGTTAGAATAGGTATTTTTATGCTATTGAGAAGAAGACATGTCATCGCAGTTTTTAAATGGCCTAACATTATAGTTGTAGGTTATTCTCCCTATATGTTGCCCTTTTAAGCTGGTATACAAGCCATATTTTGGGGAGAGGGAAGCATTGTTTTTTTGACAATCCATAACATAAAGTATCTCACTCCTTTTAAGGAAAACCTAAACAAGAAAGAATATCTGTTTTAGCTGAGAAATTGAGACGCTTGTAGTTCTCAGAAGCTGTAGAGGCCCATGCATAGGCCATGACAGGGACCTATGCAATTTTCAGCCTTTATATCCTTTCTTTCCAGTTATCAGTGTGATTTACGTGTTCTTGGATGATATCCATTTTATATACTAGTAAATGTTCATGGCATGTAGTATTGAGCAGCCTTGACTTCAGACTTTTGCTGTTTATGTGGTGTGTTTACCAAGAGTCAGTTTAGTTTGTGCTCAAAACCTACTTATTCTAATTTTATGTGTTACTACAATAACATAATTTAATTATCAGGTAAGCCAATTAACAAGCCTGAAAAATGGTATTTGTTCCATAAAATATAAGTCTTATATTTTGGAAAGCATAAAGATGTAT
Source organism: Kogia breviceps (assembly GCF_026419965.1). NCBI lineage: Eukaryota > Metazoa > Chordata > Mammalia > Artiodactyla > Physeteridae > Kogia > Kogia breviceps. Next base: position 92,290,682 of record NC_081311.1, read on the forward strand.
TTACATAAAAACGTAAATCAATTAGGTGTGGATGAGATAAAAATAATGGGGAATTATTTTAAAATAAAAATTCTGGGGACTTCCCTGTAGTACAGTGGTTAAGAATCCTCCTGCCGATGCAGGGGACACGGGTTCGTTAGTGGAGCAACTAAGCCTGTGCCCCACAACTACTGAGCCTGTGTGCTGCAACTACTTAAGCCCGTGCACCTAGAGCCCATGCCCCGCAACAAGAGAAGCCCATGCACCACAAGTAAGAGTTGCCCCTGCTCCCCACAAGTAGAGAAAGCCCACATGCAGCAATGAAGACCCAACACAGCCAAAAAATAATAAAATAAAATAAAAATTCTGCATTCTTTGCCTCAAATTTATGCTCCTACTTTAAATAAAACAAAACCGAAACTAGCAGAAGCTATTGTAGATTCATAATTTATGAAAAAAAGAAATTGCAACCTAATCAAGCACTTATATTAAAGAAGAAGTCTTGGCCCTATGATCAAGATTGCATGTTTTGGTAAAATAATATTTTTGGTAATTGATAAAAAATATTTAGGGCACAGATAGGTTCTATATATGTAATTTTAACCAGTGATACCTCTTGTGTTCTATTATATTTGTTTGCTTACTCACTATTGCTTACTCACTATACAACTTTGAAAACAAATCTCTTTAAATGATTTCTACAAAGCTTGGCTTCTCTTTGAAGTGTTATCATTTACTATCTGTGGCTCTAACCCTCCAACCCTCTCCCATTCTAATGTTAATATACCTCTCTTCTTCACAAGTCAAAATTCTCTTCCCGCTGTGGCAATTACTGGGATTTTTAAAGGAATGCTTTGAAATAAAAACTCTACCTTCTTGCAGGTTAAATTGAAAATGACTTCCCCATTGAGTAAAACACAGATAACCTGAACATTTCTTAGAAACTCCATCAAACAGCCCTCCTCAAGCAATGCCTCTAGGCTGTACTGTTTTATTTCTGTCAATCCAACACGTGTGGACTACAAAAAGATTTAGCATATGATTGGTCCATAGATATTTCCTAAATTTGGGAGAAGAATATATTTACTGTCTTATTGTACGATTGTTTAACTGTTTTTATTTATACTTTATGTTATAAAACTAGTTGCCCTGAGGAGCTGAGTCTTTCTTTTTTTTCCTAAAAGGGGTACTAATAGTCTAAAAGCTGTCATTAGTTTTCTGGTTCTAGATGCAGAAATATGTTTTACTTTAGAATGCAATATTATTATTGTTTGTTTTGTATTTTTTCGCCTGTGGGGCTATCAGTAAAATGGATTTCAGCTTTACAAATATTGAGCTAGAAACTCCCACAAATGTCCTTACAGAAACATTTAGAGTCAGTCCAGATATTGTAGACCAAGGTACCATATTTACAGAATATGTATCTATCTATATATATCATATATATATGTTTATATATTAATAATATCAAATTCTGGTCCTTAACTTCACCTTTGGTGCAAAGAATTAAGTGAGCAAACACCCAGCTAACGTCAAAAAATGTATTTCTTTATTTTGTAAAGCAACTTCCCAACTATTCCTAGAATATGTATTCATTTACTCATATTTTGTTTAATATCTCTGATACAGTACAATTACTATAGTTTATAATAAAAAATCAAGTAAAATTCACCTAACCTTTAAGTGAAAATTAAAGAATATTCTTTAATATGCTTTATTATTTAGTATGTAATATTCTTTGTTAAGTATGGCTAGAAAAAGCGTAATATTTAAAGAAAGATCTGTATCAATTGTTAGGTCTAAGATGTTAGAAAAATGTACACTTTTTAAAAGAAAATTTAAATCAGCTGTTTAAAGAATTAAACTCAGGGGGGAGGGATAAATTAGGAGGTTGGGATTAACACATACACACTACTATGTATAAAATAGTCAGCAAGGACCTGCCATATAGCACAGGGAACTATACTCAATACTCTGTAATGACATATGGGAAAAGAATATGAAAAAGAATAGATATATGCATATGTATAACTAAATCACTTTGCTGTACACCTGAAGCTAAAACAACATTGTAAATCAACTATTCTCCACTACAAAATAAAAATTAAAATAAATAAATAAATATTTTTTAAAAGAATTAAATTTAAGCTTTCAAAATTTCACAAATCATGTATAACAGAATTCAGTAAATAAGTATTTGATTAAAATATCCAATACTTCCAATTAAAATTTGACTATATCCAAGGTTGAAACTGAGAATTAATTTCACAAAATTAACTGAGTTATAAAAATAAATATAAATTTTAGACAGAAATTACGACTGCCATTTTGTTATTATAAAATTTGTAGTCACATTTCTAAAGTGTTAATCTGTGTCCAGAGACAACACTCTCTCAGCACTCTCCATAGCTAGATGGCTTCTGACATGGTAAGTTTCAACTGAACTTCATGAAGACCTTTTGTGGAAAATAATTTAGTCTCTAATATATTTTCATTTCTTTCCAATCTTTTTTTTTATTAATTTAAGATATTTAATCATGGATATTGTTTGACCTGAATTTTTCATTCACATGAAATTTTAGGTGTCAAAGTTTACAGATGACTTTTTCTTATAATATGTAGATAGCCATATATCCTTATAATATATGAACATTTATCAAATAGGAATATTTGCTTGAATGACTCATAGCCTAGGTGGAATTAAGTAACTACCAACTGAACATATTTTTGACTTATTTTTCTTTAATTCCATAAATGTTAGCTAATTACAGTTCAATTCTATAAGAAATATATGTATAAAATATCAATATTTACATTTTTCTGTCTTGGATTATTTACATTTTAATTTTTTTGCAAATATTATACAATGCTTATAGCAATGTGAGTTAAATAATGCACACTTTTGTGATATTTACATTAATTTTCAAAACCATTTTCCTTTTTAATAATATGTATTTGTTTCCTGGGACTGACACAATAAATTATCACAAATGGCCAGAAGTTTGAAATCAAGCTATCAACAGGGTTGTTTCCTTCTAAAGACTCAGTGGGTGGAACTATCGCCTACCTTTCTCCTAGTTTCTTGTGTTTGCCCACAATCCTTGTCATTCCTTGGCTTATAAAGGCATCACTCACATTTTTGCCTCCATCTTCATTCTCTGTGTGTCCCCTTCTTTCACTTAGAAAGACATTCTCATTGGATTTAGGGCCTACCCCAATGTAGTATTATCTCATCTCCATTCTTACTTTAATTGCTTCTGCAAAAACCCAATTTTCAAATAAGCTTACATTCTGAGTTTCTGATATGAGTTTTGGGAGGACATTATTCAACCCACTACAATTGGTCCTGTGCCTCCCACCCCAAATTCATAACTGTTCATATGCAAAATGTACTCACCCCATCCCAATCTTCCTAAAATACTAACTCATACTAGCACCAACTCTAAATCCAATTTTTTATCTAAGTATAACCAACTCAGAAAGTACCAACTCTCACTATCTAAATCATGTATGGGTGGAACTATGAGGTTAGGGCATCTGGAGAAAAACCTCTCTTCACTTGTGGCCCTGTGAGACTAGAAAGCAAGTTCTTTGTTTCCAAAATACAGTGGTGGGACAGGCATTGGTTAGACATCCCCATTTCCAAAGGTAGAAACTGGGAGATATAAAGGGGTCATCATTCTCAAGCAAGTTGGGAATCTAGCAGGGCAAATTCCATCCGGTGTCAAGGCCTGAGAATAAAAATCTGTGGCTTAATGTTTTGGCCTCTGGACCCATCCTGTCAGACTTACTCTTTCTGGCTTCTGCTTCTGCATCTGCAGCTCTGTTCTTGGCATCATTTTTTTTTTTTTTTTTTCTGGAAGGGTAGCACATATTGACAGCTGGGTAGGCTAGCAGTCCATTTCCTGCTTGCATATTTACGAAATTCTCATTTTGTACAGTCGCTTTCCCTTTCAGTCCAAGCTGGCAGTATAACATCTTTGACAATCTTATGGTCTCCCATATTGTGGTCAAATGTTCTATGCCACTAGACAAGAGGGTTCTCCACAGATCATTCCTAGATAATTCCATTTCTAATTCTGGCTTCTGCTGAGATGAATTCATTATTGCATAACTCATTTCTGTAGAAAACTATTGTCCAGCCACATCCTTGGCCCTTTCTCCAGAGCACACTTTAGCATCTTAAGCAGTTTGGATAGGCTGAGAATTTTCCGAATGACTGAGTTCTTGTTCCTTTTTTGCTCAATAGCTTCTTCTTCTATATATATATATATATATATATATATATATATATATATATATATATATATATATATATATATATATATATTGGCGGTACGCGGGCCTCTCGCTGTTGTGGCCTCTCCCGTTGCGGAGCACAGGTTCCGGACGCAAAGGCTCAGCGGCCATGGCGGGCCCAGCCGCTCTGCGGCGCGTGGGATCTTCCCGGACCGGGGCACGAACCCGTGTCCCCTGTGTCGGCAGGCATATTCTCAACCACTGTGCCACCAGGGAAGCCCCAATATTTTTTTTTTAGTCACATTTTACAATAAGCAACAAGAAGAAACCAGACTGTGCCTTCAACACTTTTCTGGGAAAAGTCTTCAGCTAAATATCCAAGTTCATCGCTGACCAGTTTTAGTTTCCATCCAATAGTAGAATAAAATTCAACCACATTTTTTTTTTGCCATTTTATGAAAAGGATCATTTATCTTCCAGTAACTATGTTCCTCATTTTCTTCTGAGACCACAATAGAAGCACTATCAATGTTCCTATTTTTACCAACATTCTGTTCAGGATACTATATATATTCTCTATGATGATAGAAGCATTCTTTACCATCCTCTCCACTACCTTCTGAGACCACTCCAGAATCACCTTTAGCATTCATTTCTCTCCCAGCAGTCTTTTCAAGTCAAGCTTTTTCTATTATGCTTCTCAAAGTCCTTCCAGCCTTTTCCCATGACCCAATTCCAAAGCCATGTCACATTTTCTTAGCTATTTATTACAGCAGCACCTACTTCCCAGTACCAAAATCTACATTAGTCAGGTTTCTTTAGAGAAGCAGAACCATCTATCTACCTATCATCTATCTATCATCTGTCTATCTAGATATAGATATAGATACGTACACAATTCAGTACAATTCAAGCTGAGTCTGAAAACCTGAGAATTAGGGAGGGTTGGAAGCGATGCTTTAAGTCCAGATCTGAGTTCAAACTTCTAAAAACTAGAAGCCCTAATGTTTAAGGGCAGCAGAAGATGGAAGTCTCAGCTGGAGCAGAACAAATTAAGTCTTCTGCTTTTTGTCCTTTTCAGGCCCTCAAAGGATTGGAAGTTACCCACCCGCCTTGGCAGGAGTGATTTTAGTCTATTCAAATGCTAATTTATCCCACAGATATTCTCACAGACACACCCAGGAATAATGATTTACCAGCTATCAAGCATTGCTTAGCCCAGTTAACACATAAAACTAACCAAAACAGATGCCGTAACAAATTACCACAAACTCAGTGGCTTAAAACAGCAGAAATATATTTTCTCACAGTTCTGGCCACCAGACGTCCAAAATCAAGCAACAGCAAGCCAACTCCTTCTGGAGGTTCTAGAGGAGAAATTGCCCAATGCCTCCCTCCTAGTTTCTGTTTGTTGCTGGCAATCCTTGGTGTTCCTTGGCTTCTAGACCAATCACTCACTCCAGTCTCAGCCTCCATGGTCACATCACTTTTTTCTCTGTATTACTCTTTGTCCTTTTCTGTTTCCTATAATAACACTTTCATTAATTTAAGACTCACCCTAACATGCCATAATCTAATTTGATCCTTAATTACATCTGCAAAGACCTAATTTCCACATAAAGTCACATTCTGAAGTTCCAGGTGGATGTTAATTATAGGAGGGAAGGGTCACTGTTCAACCTACTACACTTATATGAAATCTGTTAATAACTGTCTGTGTGTGAAACTAGCGGCTTTAATAACAATACATTATTAAAGTGGATTTTACTCTTGAAATAGTGAATATGAGTGATACAATGCCAACAAATTAGAGAGAAATGGAAATTTTTATTTTGAGTTATACATTATTTAGAAGCTTACCTGTATTTGGAAGTGAATATTTAGATATTAAAATGAATATAAATGACAGACCTTGAGGGTATTACTGATACTGTTAACATTGATTAAATATGTTTGCAGCCTACATAATTGAGATGACATCACCAGTGAGAATTCGGCAATTTAGTGTTCCTTCCAAAGGTTTAAAGCCAAAGGAAAAACCAAGTAGTAAATATTAGCCAATAAAACCAGAGTGCTGATGCGGGTGTGTATTAGACATTGAAAATCCCAGACCTGTTACAGTTTCTGCATGTCACTTAATGTGATGAAAATATGTCTCCTTTTGACAAAGTGAGAGAGTGGCATGGACATATATACACTACCAAATGTAAAATAGATAGCTAGTGGGAAGCAGCCACATAGCACAGGGAGATCAGCTCAGTGCTTTATGACCACCTGGAGGGGTAGAATAGGGAGGGTGGGAGGGAGACGCAAGAGGGAGGGGATATGGGAATATATGTATATGTATAACTGATTCACTTTGTTAAGCAGAAACTAACACACCATTGTAAAGCAATTATAGTCCAATAAAGATGTTAAAAAAAAGAAAATATATCTCCTTTTAAAACTCACTATTCAGATTCTCATTTAAGAAGTTAAATTTTCAAAAGTTTTATATGATTTTTCCATAAGGAGTTAAATACTTCTAAAAAACTTTGACTATTTCTTTATTGAAAAGTTACGGATCATCAATGAAGCAGAACAATAATTAGCAATTTGATATGATCAAATATAACCCTCAATTTGATATGATCCTTTCTACACATGAGTATATCCACTGGTAAATATGCAATGTATTTATTGACTTTTGCATTAAAACTAAACATTAATTATAAGAATATCAGAGGACATACACAACTCTATACAAAGAGGAAGTCTAATTTGAGGAATTAGTGATTTCACTAGAAATGCACTGAGCAGTATCGTAGCCAGTAGCCACAGGGCCTATTTAAACTTAAATTAGGTAAATTAGGTAAACTTAAAAATACAGTTCTGTAGTCACACTAGGCCTGTATCAATGTTCTATAGCCACTTATGGCTACCATATTAAGTAGTGCAGATACAAAACATTTCCATTGTATCAGGAAGTTTTAGTGGATGACACTACCCTTTTAAAATAGTCAATGTTGGTTGAATATGCATAAATATGGACATATGTGTGTATTCACATGTGTTTGTGGATCAACATACTTTACATGCTAATAAATAGGTGCTAGATTCTAACAATGAAATGTTCAAATAGTCCACTGGGGTGCTTTGCCCACTTACTTTTGGTTACAATAAAATTGCATTACTGAATTGGTAATCTTACCTTTTCTAGATTACATGAATAGCAATGCGGCTCCCTGAAACTTGATTACAAAAAACAAGAACTTTAGTTCAGTTGGAGCATTGGTTATAAGGCTGAGAAGAGAGACAGCCTACTCTATCACTGGAAATTTGCACACAAAGTGAAACGCCTGTCACAGTGATAAATGGGGTTTCTTGTTATCTTACTGTCTATATCATTCCCAGCTCTGATTTCCCAGCAATGCCCGGATTGCATGGGGAAAGCAAAAGGAGAATTGTCCTGCATATTTCATTTGTGCTCAAGGAATACAAGAAGATTTTCCACTATATTTATAAATAGAATTGATCTCATTTTTATGTCATTAATCTTAGAATTTAGAGTAATTTTTGCCTCACATAATCCAAAGCCTATTTCTGTAAGTCAGGGCATGGCATTTTCTTCACTACACTCATGTTTGTGTTTTGATTTTTAGATTCATGCGGTATTTTCTCTCTGTAAGATGAAGGAAAATTTATTATATAATGCATATTTGTGTTTTAGAGTCAGGTGAAATGAAATAAGACACCCCAAGATGTTTTGACATAGCGAAATAAGAAATACTGATCAATTGGTTGGCATGTAGGAAGATAAGCCTTGGCATTTTTCATGAAAATCCGCATGTTCCCTGTTGGAACACATACGCTATATTAAGGAGTCATTCTATTGGAAGCAGATGACCCCACCTCTTCAACGGCCTGGGTTTATCTAAGAGGGCATTAGCAGCTTTGGATGTAGAATCAGAGCAGTGATTTTTCATCTGAGCTCATCTACGCAAGCTTGAATAAACTATTTGGTCATCCTGAGCTTCATTTCTCTCTTGATATTTCTCTTGCTATGTTCATTACCTGCTTGATATTTGACAATTAAATAACATGAAACTAATTATGATAATAATATCAACTATATTAATTGTTCACCCTGGGTCAAATTTATGCATGCATTATCTTATTTAATCCTCCTAACTCTACAAGGGAAGAAGTTTCCTTATATTTATTTTGCAGGTGAGAAAACCAAAGTTTCCTTAGGCTTGGAAGAGCGATCAGGTATACTCAGGATCACACGTATTTTTTTAGCGGTCTCTATAGTCTTGTCAGGACTCAGTGGCAGTTGCCTAATTCCAGAATCTGGAGTGTTAATCAATCCATATGCATATGTATAGATGAGTGGAAATGATTAACCACATGCAGATCATTGCTACTTTAAGAAGATTAGAAATAATTTAATTGTGAATACCTTTGCCTTTTTTCCCCTCATTTTAGAAATACATCTTTTTAAAAATATCTTTATTGGAGTATAATTACTTTACAATGTCGTATTAGTTTCTGCTGTACAACAAAGTGAATCAGCTATATGTATACATATATGCCCATATCCCTTCCCGCCTGAGCCTCCTCCCACACACTTCCTATCCCATCCCTCCATGTCATCTCAAAACATCGAGCTGATTTCCCTGTGCTATGCAACAGCTTCCCACTAGCCACCCATTTTATATTTGGTAGTGTATATATGTCCATGCCACTCTCTCACTTCGTCACAGCCTGCATTTCCTGCACTGTGACCTCAAGTCGGTTCTCTACATCTGCGTCTTTACTCCTGCCCTGCCACTATGTACATCAGTACTGTATTTTTTTTCTTTTTTTTTGGGGGGGGGGATTCCATATATATGTGTTAGCACACAGTATTTGTTTTTCTCTTTCTGACTTCACTCTGTATGATGGACTCTAGGTCCATCCACCTCATTACAAATAACTCAATTTTGTTCCTTTTATGGCTGAGTAATATTCCATTGTATATATATATATGCCACATCTTCTTTATCCATTCATCTTTCAATGGACATTTATGTTGCTTCCATGTCCTGACTATTGTAAATAGTGCTGCAGTGAACATTGTGCTACATTAGAAATACATCTATTTTTTTTTTCCATAATACCTAACTGGACTACACTGGCGTTTTTATTTGTTTGATTGTTTGCATGTGTGTGTGTATGTTTGTTTGTTTTGTTTTATTTCAGTTTTCTTGATCATTATGTGTGGATACACCTCCTAGTACATTTAAACACATTGAGGTTATGTTCCAAGAAGCTGAAACTTTTAGGTGTTCCGTACATTTTTTGATGACAGTAATTACTCCTTGTATTTGTGCACTGCTATTTTATTTTATTTTATTTTATTATTTTTTTTTTGTGGTACGTGGGCCTCTCACTGCCGTGACCTCTCCCTTCGCGGAGCACAGGCTCCAGACGCGCAGGCTCAGCGGCCATGGTTCACGGGCTCAGCCGCTCCACGGCACGTGGGATCTTCCCGGACCGGGGCACGAACCCGTGTCCCCTGCATCGGCAGGCGGATTCTCAACCACTGCGCCACCAGGGAAGCCCATGTGCACTGCTATTTTAAATAGCAGAATTCCTTTCACTTCTTTTATCTCTTTTAGATGAGGATGGTGTGTGTTCTTTTGTTCAAGTAGGTGGGATATGATTATCATTCTTACTTGATAGCTATGGTGACATTCCCAAGGGTATTAGTCAGGATCTGAGGACTGAACCTCATATTTCCTAATTCTTATTTCCTGTTTCTTTTCATTAAACAGAAACACTATATTACAGGACTTATAGGAAGAAAAATGCCCCTATGGTCACAATGAGAAGAACACTTCATAAAGTGACACACTGTATGATTTTTAGAACTTGCTCTGTTAGTGTGCTGGGTACATTATGGTTCCCAGATTCTACTCATCATTCCCCCTGTCCCACATGTTCTCCCAGTCTTCAGTATAACTCCTCTCTCTGATGTTTCCCTCCAAAGCTAGGAGGGCCTTTTTTTGTTTTTTGTACACTGCTACTTAATATCACCACATTGCTAATATTTTTCAGGTGCTCTTCTTTGTCTTTATTATAATTACAAAACTCCTTCATCTGGTATCAGAGGCTCTTCAGGACCTCACCACGTTACAACGCATCCCACCCAACAAACTGAGTGTCAGACATGAATCTACGCAACAGGAGATTTCAGACCTCCTTGCCTTCTCATGTAATAATGTCTCCTAGGTTTTCTTCCCTGGATATTCTTTCAGTTCATTTAAACTCATTGAATGGTACATTTGCATTACTTCCTCTCACAGGATTTTTCCAGTGTTCCTTTGGCAAAAAAAAAATCCAGTCCTTGCTCTGGTTATTGCAATAGAACCGTGTATTATCATCATTTCTGATGAGAGTTCTGTATTCAAGGCAGAGGTGTTGTCTTGTTAACTTTTGTAGTCAGCAAGGTAGATAGCAGGATGCTTGATGCTTAATGAATTGAACTGACTCACTTTACAGCTGCATACAAGATATGTATAAATTACAAAAAAAAAAAAACAAAACACTTCTGTATCCCAGAGCTAATTTGATAAGTTACAAGTCATTTTCAGCTTCCAGAACTACACGTCTATAAGTGCAAGCCCTTTAAAGAGAATTCTATGTCTTGTTTACTATGATGAGCTGGCCTTGTTCTTTCAGGTCATATGTTCTACTTTTGAGCATGTTTGCTACTGTTTTGGCTTCCCAGACAATCATGCAGTCAGTCACCATATTGAGCCCTTACTATGTGCTAAACAAATGCTTAAAATTTAAAGAGCTGTGTATCATTGAAAACTGACAAGAAATTAGACTGAAGCATTCCATTCTTTCCCAGTTTATAAATGGGAAAACTGAAGCTCAGAGAGATTAAGAAACTTATCTAAAATCTTCCAGTTACCAGATTCTATATTCTAACAACTTAATGTCTGTGGGACATCAAAGCATGTTTAACTACTATATGACTATGCTTTGCCATTAAGTCATTATTAAAACATGTCTCTTTGTCAGTATTAGAGAGAAAAATTCCAGGCTAAGAAAAGTGCCAAATCACTAAATATTGCAGAACTTTGTGATGCACTCGAAATAGTCAAAACTCTACAGAAACCTTTTTGCATTCTTGTTTTCCTGGCAAAACTAAAGGCATTAAAATGCTTTTAAATTCATGAGATATATCAGTAATTCGCTTTTGATTTCATTTTTTACCTAGTATCTTCATAATATGTAGCTTCCTAAGTAGTTTTCTTACTTTTGTCCCTTAAAGAAGAAAGATTTCTGATAAGGTTGGTTCTAAACAGTTGACAGTTACATTACTCATAGTAAATTAATTGATTTACATGTACACGCCTAGTTCATTCTCTTGGGAGAACTCCTGAGTTTGAGTTTGTAAATGTAAGTTAGCATCCAAGCTTAAAGACAAGTCTACAAGATCCAGCATCACAGTAAAATGATGTTATTCATGAAAAGCCGTTTGTTAACCCTGCCTGCTTTACCCAGATAAGAGAGTGTGAGATTGGTGGCCGTGATGGGAATGAGTGTGACTTTTTATTTAAATTTACAAATCTTTTAACCATTAGGTTCTCAGTAAATGTTTGTTTATTACATTCCTCCGCACTGAATTAAATTATGCTACATTTAATTTAATTAACCAATAAAATAAGCCTGTATTGTACAGATGGTACAGATAATTAACTTTTATTTTAAAATTTTATTTAAGAAAAGTTCTAAATAAATTGAGCCAGGTTGTAGAGTTAGAAGTAGGAGAGACAGAACTCAAAACACGGGTTTTAAATTACAAAGTCACTGCTGGGTCCTAATTTATAGGACCCAGCATATATAACAATATATAACAATATATTGTTATATTTTAAAAATATAGTCCTCCTAAAAGAAAGAGGAAGAGAAAAGTTTGATGTTTCTGAGTCTGTGTATTGGACTGTCATAAAAATGAAAAGGAAAATCTGTTCAAATTAACCATTTTTTCTTTTCTTTCTTTATTTCAACCCAATCTATGAGGTTTGCAAAAATTAAGTGACTACTTTTCTTTCAGTTACCAATTTATGAAGAGTTTATTAACCAACACTTGTTATTTGTGATCTTTTTGATGATAGCCATTCTGGCAGGTATAAGGTGGTATCTCATTGTGGTTTTGATTTGCATTTCTCTGATGATTAGCAATGTTGAGCATCTTTTTATGTGCCTGTTAGACACATCTACATGCCAGACAGAGAAGGTCAAATAGTCTATGTTATAACATATGTGAAACCTAAAAAATAAAATGAACAAATATATATAACAAAACAGAAACAGATTCACAGATCTAGAGAACAAACTAGTGGCTACCAGTAGGGAGAGGAAAGGAGGGAGGGGCAAGATAGGGGTAGAGGATTAAGATATACAAACTACTAAGTATAAAACAGATAAACAACAAGGATCTATTGTACAGCACAGGGAAATATAGCCATTATTTTGGAATAACTTTGAATGGAGTAAAATCTATAAAAATATTGCATCAGTGTGTTGTACACCTGAAACTAATATGCTGTAAATCAACTATACTTAGTTATAACAAAGAACTTACTGGCCAAAACAGAGTACAATTCTGAGTTTTAAATTTTTTTTTCATAGACTGTGGAGCTTTCTTATCATGTGTATTAGGTGAATCAATAAACAATGAAATACTTATTCAAGTTGAGTTAGAGTTTTGTTTTTCCATGGGAACTTTTGTGTGCAATTTTCAAACAGACATCCACAAAGGCAGGCTTTCGTAATGATTTGGCTCTTACAAAATAGTATTTATTTTTCTCCATCTTTGCATATTCTGACCATGTCTCTCTCTCTTCCTGTCTCTGGATCTTTGCTCCTCCTCCACACTGCCACCACTTTGCTCTGTCTAAAGCCTTGCTTGGATCACACTTCCTAATCAAAACTTCCCAATGGTTTCTATAACCATTACATAAATTGAAAACACTTTGGTCCAGAATTCAAAGGATTTTAGAGTCTTTTTATTACCTCTTCCTTGCTAGCTTCCAATACCCCTATTTCACTTCATTCAAATTGAGCTACTTCTGTTCCCAGTCCTATATCTTAGATCATTCTTGATCCAGTAAGTAGAATGGCTTAAGTGGTAGCAGGGAAGGAGCAAGAAGATATATAAAATCTTCACGTGAATGACTCTAGAAGGAAAGATAATATAGATGCAAGAAAAAAAAAGACAGATATATAATAAAGGTGTTTTCTTTAAAGAAAGAAAAATATACAGCAAGAAGTAGAATGAAAAGATTGGCTCCCAGAGAGAAAAATACTGAAGTTCAACAAACATTTAGCTATACCATGGTGAAGTTGCCAGAATCACTGAAGAAAAAATATTGGGAAAATACATATCATAAAAATGCTAACAGGAAGAAAGGCAACAATAATATGCAACAAGCCTGAATTTTTATGTTTAAAAAATTAAATGAAAGAAAAAAGATGATTATATTTTTTAAGGTGATGATGATGATATAATGATATCCCAAGAAATTACAAATTTATCAGTTGAAAGTGTTGATTGGACAATGATGATCAAAGAAGTATATATTGTGTTGAAATAGTTGCTAGCAATTTAACTAAAATACATAAACTTAGAGATGTTAATAAATTAGGAAAGAGGGTATAGATTGAAAATACATGAAAACAGACAAAATAAGAAGGAGCCATGGGAACTGTAGAATATTTACATTCTTTCAGCTTCGGAGTGAGAGGATCCATCTTGAAAAAAATACATTTGAAATTTAAATGAAGCCTTAATTGGGCAGGTTTTCCTCCCCATCACAGTGGCAATAGGGCTCTCATCTTCTGATCATCATTTTTTCATACAAAAATAATCTTGAAAATTTACTAGACAGTGATTGAAGCAGTGTAAAATGTGATCCAGCTAATGCCTTACTGGAGGGAAATCCGGGGAGGGGTTTGAGATGGATTTGTGACACTTGCAAAGCATTAGACCATTAAGATAAGAAGTTGAATAACAATTGAGTGGGTACTCAGTTCAATATGCACATGTTATTTGTCATGGGTTTAGCTGCAACAAATGCAAATACCTATGTTTTTGAATATTCATATCATCATACGTGTTCCACTAATTTGCATTGCTGCTTGAAGGACACTTGACTGAAAACAGTGACACTATCCCTTACATGTCTTATAATTTTAGCCATGATGTCAGCCTCCTGTTTAGATTTATTCCCTATACTTTATTGCAGGCTGTTAAAATTGAACTAAAAAAGAATTTGTAGTTTAAATAGATACAAAGTATATTATCTGATAACATCCTTATATGCAAAGAACAGCAACCTTAAGTTATAGTAAAAGATTCAATTTTCAAAAACCATATAATATGAAAACGATTGAGTTTAAATAAGTCTTGACTATGAAAATGATTATTTTTTTGACTGGAGGCTCAAGCTCATAAAGATCAAAATTATTCCAAAATTATTGTGGGAATTCCATGGGTTTTGAATAAACATATTAACAAGATTCACAGGAAAAAAGGGGAGTATGAACAAGCTCAATCAAAAGTCCATGTAAAAAATAAACATGCAACAATAACCTGTTTCAAAAAAGAATAATTAGAGATGAATTCAACCTACCAGATAATATTTTGGAAGAAAAACTGATTATATACTCTATTCTCACAACCAAATAAATTACAGATGGTTTAATGATTTGAATTTTTTGAAAGATTACTATAAAGAAATTAAAATTAGCTTCCTTGGTGGCGCAGTGGTTGAGAGTCCGCCTGCCAATGCAGGGGACGTGGGTTCGTGCCCCGGTCCAGGAAGATCCCGCATGCTGCGGAGCGGCTGGGCCCGTGAGCCATGGCCGCTGAGCCTGCACGTCCGGAGCCTGTGCTCCACAATGGGAGAGGCCACAACAGTGAGAGGCCCGTGTACCGTAAAAAAAAAAAAAAATTTAAAAAAAATAAAATTAATAAATTTCATATTAATATGCGAAATATAGAGGCCAAAAATATGTCTGCTGAAAAAAAAAAGCACAGCATGAGAATTGTGAGTTAAGTTTTATTTGAGGCAAAATGAGGACAATAGCCCAGGAGATAGCATCTCAGGTAGCTCTGAGAAACTACCTGATGAGATAGGTAAGGGGAAGAAGAAGGGGGAAGGTCAGTATTATATATGATTTTAGTGAAAGGGAGTACATGCCATCAAGCACACATTTTTTGCAGAAGGTTGCTGCTAGTCTCATGAAGGTTACTATAAGTTACAAGGAGCAGACATCAGCATGAATGATTTTAGTGCTTTTCTAGATATGAGGAAATGCAATAATTGGGCTCATAAAGTCTTTTCCTGAAAATATCTAACTATCTAAAGACCTGTTCTGTCAGTTTTTTCCCAGAGCACAGAGTGCCTCATTCCTGATCTCCACCGTGAACTCCTTTCAGGGTGTGTTGAAGGTCAGTGGCTGCAACCACTTGTGATTTAATCCTTGTAGAGGCAAGATGGCAAGTGCCATTTTTTAGTTGGCAAAGGGGAAGGTAGATAAATTTGGCAATTTAAAATTATGAAAGTTCCATGTGAAAAGTAATAGACAACTTATAAATTAGTGAAAAATTGAAGTACACATGACAAGAAAGTACAAATTCATTTAAGAAATAAAGAACATAATTATATTAACAAGAAGTCAATAACTCATTTAAAAACCATTAATCTACGACTGGATGCACAAGCATATGCATAATAGCAAAAATACAAATTAATTTTAAAGGCAAAGAGATGTAATATTTTTTACCTACTTAATTGTGGAAAAATAAATATTTTTAAATACCAAATTTGGATGTTTTGGGAAAATAAGTACTTCATAAACTGGGACAATATAATTAGACAGTTTCACAATGTCAATCAAAATTTCAACTGTATATATCCTTTGAAAATAAAGTTCTACTTCTAGAAAATTATAAGTATCCTTTCACCTGTGCATAAATATTTTACGAAAGAATATTCAATGAAGTATTTCCTTGTGAAAGCAGAGAATAAAACAATCAAATTGCCCAGAAGGAGGGGTGAGCTAAGGAAATGTGGGATTCAAATGCAAGGGAGTACTCCACAGACAGACACAGAAAGGCTGGGGAGCTTGAATGTACTAAAAGGAAAAAAGACAATATTTTGCATGTAAAAAGAAATATGCTCTGCCTTTAGTAAAAATGGAAAGGGATATTCATAGTCATTGTGTGTGTGTGCGTGTGTGTGTGTGACCACCTATAGAACAAAGAATGATAAACAATTGCCAAGTGTGACTCTGGAAAGTGGGACTGGAGATCTAGGGTGGGAGAAACACATTTTCTTACTTTTCTGTCCATCTTTGATTTTTTTTTTAACATGTGTGCATTAAATTCTTGACTTAAGTGTTTAAAAAATACAACTGCTATGTGACCTGAACTTAGATGTAGGAGCCATGACAGAGAAATAACAGCCTTGGAAATTAAACATAAATATAACTGTGTCAAAATCTGAGCTAAGAAACACATGAGAAATAGGCATTTGGGGAAGGTGTAGAATTAGCTCAATTTTGGATATCATAATAAAAGCTAAAATGATTCACTCCTCGCAATGTGCTAGTTATAGTTCTAATTACCTCACGTGTTACCTCTGTCTAATCCCTATAACAACCTAATAAAAAGGTCTTAAGTTCACGATGCCTTCTCAAAATTATTAGCACAATTGTACATACAGTGCCTGTGTCATTCATCACAGTACATGCCCATCAGAGTCTGGGACAGCACCCCATGAATAAATATACTAACATTTTGCAGAACATACATGAATATTTATACTGAGTGTGATAAAGAGACTCTTAGCCTCTAGGCTATCCTAACCTGAAAGGTTTGAAGTTCTTTTGGAACATCCAAGGAAAGGCACACAGTTATGAAATTCAGAAATGGATCTGGGTGTCAAGACAAGAAGGATGGTGGTTGTAAGCACACGATGGATGAAATTATCCAAGGTCAGCACACACGCTGAGAGAGGAAACTGACTTGTGATTTGAACCTGAAGCGTGTCAGCATTTAAGAGACCGGTGAAAGACACGGGTCAGTAACAGTATGTATGAAGCATTCTCAGGAAACGCACATATATTGTTCTATTTCATCTTTCCATTAATTCCATCAGACAGATGTTGTCATCTCCATTTGTTAAATTAGGAGGCAGAGTCTATTAATTAACACAGTAAGGTCACAAGTTAGTGACCGTTAATGGCTCTGTGCTGTTCCAAAGACACTGCTTTTTTCTACCACACTGCACTACACAAAATGGGGGAGACTTATGTGAGCTAAGAATGCCACCTGTCATATCAGCAAACAAAGATGTGGCAGCCATCAAGCCATCAGCCATTACAGCACCGCCCACAATGGTTACTGGGAACTCAGGATGGAAACAGGATGCCCACCCACCGTCAAGCCTTCAGCCACTGCAGTCACCCTCAAGGGTGTACCCTGAGGAGATTCGGGAATGGAAAAAAACAGCTGCTGGCCATAGACAGCTGAGGTGCACATTAAAGGAATGATTTAAAGGAGCCTATACTTTTGCATCTTCCCTTACACAGAAAAGCGCTAAATTCATTAATTTAAGATGTCTGTTTTTCTTTAATTAACAGTAATCTTTTGATGTTCCCACTACCTGGCTTTTGTTACAGAACTCCTATATATCCTGGTTCCCCCCTTACCTCTTTGGAGCTGCACCTCAGAGCTATCTGAGAGTCCTCTCTCCCTGAGAGTTACCTCAAAGTCCTCAGAAAATCCACTGAATAAAATATAACTCTCAACTTTTAGGTTGTACATTTTTTTCAGTCTACATTCAGAATCAAAATGTTTTTACTAGTTTTATTACCTCTATTATTAACTATATCTGACTTTTAATCAATTATTTAATTTATTAAATTATTAAGTTATTTAATTTAATGATTTATTCTTTATAAACTACTTCGTTGTGTATGAATTTAACTTTTATTTATTCCAAAAATCTTGGTTGCATACCCATAGGCACTGGAGAATCTACTAGATGCTTGGGATAAAATAATAAATGAAATTTCCATTTTCAAGTAGCTTATGGAACTAATAGACAGCTAGTTACAGAACAAGGTGGTAATAGCTCTCAGGGGGATCACAAAACACACCTGGGAGGTGTCAGAGGTGCTTTCTCCAAGGAGCCGAAATCTAAGCTGTGAACTATAAGTATGAATGGGAAAAAGAGGGCAAATTCTTCATGCAGAGTCATGAGAAGAAGTCTCCTGGTAGATAACACAGGATGAGCAAAATATACACATGACCAAATACATGACAGTGTAGACCAGAAAGAAGTTTGTTGTGGCTGCATGATTATGTAAAGAAGGAGATGTAGAGGAGAGGGCAGATCAAGAAAGCTCGACGCAAGAGGGAAGAGATATGGGAACATGTGTATATGTATAAATGATTCACTTTGTTATAAAGCAGAAACTAACACACCATTGTAAAGCAATTATACTCCAATAAAGATGTTAAAAAAAAAAAAAAGAAAGAAAGAAACCTCTTCATGCTCCCTGCTGGGGGGCTTTGGTTATTGCACGCTGTCTGGCTATCCCGCCAGCATGGACTCACAAAGAAGCTTGACAATTAACTTGGAGCTTCCATTTATGTATTCATACCTGCATGGAACAAGTTCTGCAGCAAAAACATAGGTGAGAACATTGATCCGGTGAAAAGTGTACTATATGTGAAATGTTATTTTGATTCTCTATAAGGGAGAGAGTTACCATTTTCAATTACGTGCTATTCCCATGGTTTGGATCTCGAGTAACATAAAGCTTGAATGTTGTTCCTGGTATTTCAGAACTCAACTGCAACTGAGCAGCCAACACAGCAATGGCATTTATTTAATTCTTTCAAGGCAGTGTGTAGTAGTGGGAGGTACCTGGATTTCAGAATAGAAGGTCTTGTGTTATATGTCAATTAAATCTCAATAAAACTGGGGAAAAGGTCCTGTCCTTTCCACCTCCAACCTGTGTTGGAGAATATATATTTTTTTAATTTCTTGAACTTTCATTTTTCCACCTGCTAAATTGTTCTCTTCAGAAGTAGAAATCATGAAGCTGGGCTCTCATTCCACCTTATTTTTTTTGAAAATGGTGATTCAAAAAATTCTTTTCACTCTGAAGCTGTTTGTCCTTACCTGCTGGGTGGTGAGGGAAAAGTTTTGCTTAGTCTATTGACATTTGAGTTTGCAAAGGAGAGAAAATGAGTGCAGCACACATGATTAATATTAATAATAATAATAAAAGCTGCCAGAAAGCTTTCCCACTAATCTTTTATTATTCAGACTCTGGTTCATAATGAACATTCTGAATATTTAATAACTGAAAGAGAGAAAAGCCAACTGAAAGAACATCTTGAGCTGTCATATATATGCATGAAAAAACTCCTTATCCCACGAGGAGAGAGAACAGACTGGATCTGTCAATGGTAAAATACGACATTTTTACACCCCTAGTCAAATGTCACTACAGATTGCAAGTGACATCTTATAATGAAGAACAACATCCTATAGAATATGAAAAATATAAATGCTTCCTTTCCTCGCTAAGAATTTATACTGAAAGGTCATTATAGTGCATGTAAAATCCCACTGAAGCTGCTTAATGTACTTTCTATTTTCACTCCAGTATGATCGGGGGGGTGAGTGTGACTTGGTCTAATTGAAAGCAGGTTGTAATTTGCATACACAGAGGCACCAGAAAAGCAGATAAGTGAGGATTTGCTTGGGGAGAAACGGTTGATCAAGCAAGAAATAATGAGGAAATGATGGAATGAGAATGTCTAGGCCTTGGTACTTTGTAGAAAAGTTGTTTTCTTCTTTATTCTTCTTCCTTTCTTTCTGGATGTTCACAAGGCACCAGCACCTCCTTAGGGCAAAGACACATTCCTCCAAAGCACATAGAGCCTTTATGAGGTACAAAGTTTTCTTAAGAAAATGAGATTTTTCCAATTTACTTCACCCTTGAAATCAAATTAGTTTGCTGTATTGTGTGAATTGTGGCTTATTTCTTGCTTTTTATATTAAGCATTTTCAATATAACAACAGAGACTAAGAGAATAGTTGGTGGAAGGGGATATACCCCAGTGCAATTGACTTTTATTTGGAGAATGAAAAAAGTACCATCAAAAAAAAAAAAAATTAGCCTTCCTTTTTATGGGATAAACTGTTTACACTACATTTTTCCTCTTCATTTATAAACTGTCACGCTGTCAGATGAGGTCTCATTGTTATATCTTCTTTGCTTCCACTGTGCGTTTACTCCTACTCCAGAAAACAATAAAATGAAGTTTTCAACATTGAGTTTCACCTTGATTAATGTTTATCTATTTGTATTTCGCATAATGAAGTGTTCACTAAAAGACTGACAAGTCCTGAAATCAAGGTTAGAAGTCCTCTAATTACTGCCAACTGGAATTTCCCAAATGTGCCTAAGATCACAGAACCGCTGGGTGTTGAGAAAGATTTCTGTTTATCAATGTGCTGTGACAGATACCAGCAACCCTGGACTCTGTAAAATCTGCAGGCTGACAGGGACCTATAGAGTTAATCAGTCCATTCCCAGTTCTAAAATAGTTATGAAACTAAAGCAGGAAAATGGAAATCCATTCCATTATGAACGTTCAAAACTTATTGGGTACATAAAAAGTGCACTATATCTTTCTCCACCTATTTTTAAAACCCAGGTACATTTTACTAGGTCTGGAAGTATTCTCCTTCATTTAACAGAAAATATACCTTCCAAAAAGGCATGGAGATAGTGAAACTGAAGTGGTTTTTTTTGTTTTTTTAGATAAACAACAAGGATTTACTTTATAGCACAGGGAACTAAATTCAATATCTTCTAATAACCTATAATGGAAAACAATAAGACGCTGTACACCTGAAACTCAACATAGTATTGTATATCAACTACAGTAAAATTAAAAAAAAAAAAAGACCGACGGAGCTGGCGGGTGGGTGAATCCAGCCTCTGCAGAAGGAGGGAAAGAGGAGACAAGAAAAGGAGGCGGGGGGGGGGGAAGGGGGTGCGGGGAGGCATTAATGCTGTCTCCATTCCTCCTTGGGGCTTTTAATGCTAAACAAACCCCGAAAGCAAAGTGACATCATTACCCCTCAATTTACTCGTTCAAGGTCCTTTCGCCCTCCGAGGGCCAGGTCCTGGCCAAGGCGGGGTCCTTGCGCTGACCAATCGCGCTGTCCCTGAGGGTTCGTCCAGACTGGGTCCTCCCACCAGCGCCCTGGCCCGGCTGAGGAGGCGGATCTCTGCTGGCAGCGCCATCAGGGCCAGATCCCCAGACCCTGACCTGCTGTCACCATGCAGAGAGCACAGCGCCCAGGATTCAGCTGGCCCCTACCGTAGCGCCGCGATCCCCGGATCCCCGTGCGCCTGCGCTGGAGTGGGGCGTTGGGAGAGGGGAGAGCGCGTGCGCAGACTCACTAGAACCTGGCGCGCCATGTGCTCAGAGCTCAGTCAACTACCACTTGGTGTCCCTAGAAATGGCTGCTCCAAACCTAGGTTTATCGTATTTGCCCTTCTGGTGCACTTCTTTTTTTTTTTTTTTTTTTTTTTTTTTGCGGTATGCGGGCCTCTCACTGTTGTGGCCTCTCCCGTTGCGGAGCACAGGCTCCGGACGCGCAGGCTCAGCGGCCATGGCTCACGGGCTTAGTTGCTCCGCGGCATGTGGGATCTTCCCGGACCAGGGCACGAACCCGTGTCTCCTGCATCGGCAGGCAGATTCTCAACCACTGCGCCACCAGGGAAGCCCCTGGTGCACTTCTTAAATATACATCTGCTGCAGAACGACCAGGATCTCTGATGAAAAGTCAGTCCTTCATCTGTTCTGCTCTCCAGAAAAATTTTGACCATAAATGCACTTTAGAAGGTTTACATGTTGAAAAAGGCAAGTAGCTGAGTCATTGACTCTTTTTATTTATTTATTTTTAACATCTTTATTGGAGTATAATTGCTTTACAATGGTGTGTTCGTTTCTGCTGTATAACAAAGTGAATCAGCTATACATATACATATGTTCCCATATCTCTTCCCTCTTGCGTCTCCCTCCCACCCTCCCTGTCCCACCTCTAGGTGGTCACAAAGCACTGAGCTGATCTCTCTGTGCTATGCGGCTGCTTCCCACTAGCTATTTTACATTTGGTAGTGTATATATGTCCATGCCTCTCTCTCACTTTGTCCCAGCTTAACCTTCCTACTCCCCGTGTCCTCAAGTCCATTCTCTACATCAGCATCTTTATTCCTGTCCTGCCCCTAGGTTCTTCAGAACCATATATTTTTTTTAGATTCCATATATATGTGTTAGCATATGGATGTTTATTACATTAAATCACAAAAGAAAAAGGATGTTAGGCACTCTGCTAGGGAATGATATTGAGATGATCAAGATGATCCCTCTTTCTCTACTTTGTATATATCTGTATATATATTCTGACATCAAGGGATTAAAAGTCCAGATATCACTGATTAACTTTGGAAAACCTCAAGACATATACACACGACTATATATAAAATAGGTAACTAATAAGGACCTACTGTATAGCACAGGGAACTCCACTCAATACTCTGTAATGACATGTATGAGAAGGGAATCTGAAAAGAGAGTAGATATATGTATATGTATAACACAACATTGTAGATCAACTGTACTTCAATAAAAATTTAAAAAATAAACTCATTTCTTCTTTTTTTGTTAAGGAAAGAAACTCCACTTTCTGGCATTTTCTCTGCCATTTTAGCTCTCCCTTCTAACCAACCCCTTTATCACGTTGACCCATAGAAAACCAGTACAGCAACAGATGCAACATAGCTGGTAAAAAGACATTTTTAAAGCAGTAACAGAAATAATCATAGCCTCTTCCAATGTATGTTCTAAGGCATGCATACATTTTTTTTTTGTTTTGGCCACACCTCACAGCTTGTGGGAACTTAGTTCCCCAACCAGGGTTGAACCCAAACCATGGCAGTGGAAGTGCGGAGCCCTAACCACTGGACCACCAGGGAATTCCCAAGGCATGCATACATTGTGTACTCTCAGTCAGTATTTATTATTATTTCATTTTAGAAATAATGAAACTTAGATAAAGAAAAATTACATTCTTTCCCAGGTCACAGCTAGGTTAGAATCAGGGTGTTCCAATCAGTCAGCAGCCATCAACACTGAAGCGAGACCCTCTACCAGCAAAAAGATTATGACTCGCTGAAGGCTCAGATGATGGTTAGCAATAAATTATTTTTAAATTAAGTTTTTTTTAAAAAAGAACTGGGGTATGTAGGTCTCTGAAGTCTGTGCCAAGACCGCTTCAGCGTGCTAAAACAAGTTGATGCCATAGGATTGAAATGGAGCAGGACCCTATTGTCCTTCCCCTGCACCCCCGTGTCCTCAGCCTGCCTTTTGTCTGTAGAAAAACTTTAGCCAAAGAATAATTTTAATCAGAGAAATGAGAAAAATACAGAAGCAAAGGAAAACAGTCAAACAAGATGAAATAATAATAGTTCAGCCATTAAACAAACTCAAGGACATTTATTTCCTTCTCAAGGGCCATAGATACTATTCTGAGCTGTATCCTGTGAGCTGTCTTATAGATACTGAAACCTCCACCAGGTGGAAGAAAATAACGTGATGACCAGAATGTAGCCATGACATGAGCTGCCACATTTCCGAGAACTGGCCTCAAAGGAATGGGAACAAATTGACCCTGGAACTGAAGACTAACTGTACCAAAAACAATCAATATGATGCTGGTCAGACCACCGTTGACTAATTTCAAGATGACTGTCAGAGCTGCCTGCGCTGTTTTTACATGTAACCAGCTCCCTCCGTCTATAAAAGCTCTTGCCCCCTGATTGTCATTTGCGGAGGAGTTGGCCTTTGTACATGTGTCTGCCCTCCCCTCACCCCCGGTCACCAGCATCCAAAATAAAGCAAACTTTCCCTTCCACCACCCTTGCCTCTTTATTAGCTTTTGAGTGGCGAGCACCCAAACCCCACTTATGGTTACAGGATCTCAATAAATGGGTTTTAAAGGTATTTTACAATATTTAATATATACTGAAGGATATATGTAATGTATATCTAAGGTAGGAAGCATGAAAATAAAATGAACCCATTTATCCCCCACATGTTAAGATCTAGAATAGTATCAACAGTTTTGATCTGTTTGAGCTGAGAGTCTATAGAGATTTCCCTTACTTCGAATATTTTAAAAAGTATCTCTTACATAGGATCTTGGTTTGGTTTTTGTCTTTTGTTTCTTCTTTTTGAGTTGGAAGGTCCCCAAGATTGTTAGAAATGAAGTTTCAGACTAAATATATTGACTTTGCAAATATATAATTTGCGATGTAAGCATGAAAAAAAAATCTATAAAATCAGGGGTTATGATCAAGACTTAGTCTGAAACTCTGGGCTCTTTAATCTTAAGGTAAGTCATTGTTCTGTAGGAAAAAATGCCAATGCCCATAGACTGTATCATACTTTATGAGAGAAATTCATAAAACATGTATTGCTATAGTTTTGTTCTTTCGTGGGCCTTTATCCCATCTATTCAAGATATTAGGGTTTCTCATAGATGGTAGCTTGGACATCCTAAGTGTATGAAGTCTTGGGTTTTTGATGAATTTAGCTAGGTTACGGGTTAAGCTGAGACTCAAAATAGCAAAGACTTAAAGATTAGGCATAGCAGCCCCAGGCCAGTGTGGGAGTTCCACTGTTTCAATGAGCCAGGCTCCTACTATCATTGACTTCAGCATCCCTAAGAGTTTCCTTTATCTGTATGGTCCAAGATAACTCACCATTGCTTCTCTAGTCCTCAAAGAGAGAAGAGGAAGAGAAGAGGGAAAGGCTCACCTGTTTCCATTCAAGAATACTAGAAGCTACCTACCAAGTGCCCACATATCTTATCGGTCATTGTATGGCACACCGAGCTGCGATGAAGTTGGGAAATGCGGCATCTATACTTGGCAGCTATGTTTGCAGCAACATTTGGGGGATCTATTACTATGATAATGGAGGATTGAATAGTCGAGGTTAATCTATTTCCTTTCTTTGTTTATTCTCTGTGAGTAGAAGGTATTCTCTGTGAGTTCCAAGATATGGTGATTCAGAGAATGCAACAATAAAGGAAGAAATGTTACATGATATATGTGGAGCTTGAAATGTTGCTCCATCGCTGACCCACAGAGACTGTGCAACTGTTCTTAGTGAGTTCCAAGACACCGTGATGCAAAGAAGAGCTGCACAGCCTCTGTAGGCTAGCAGTGGAGCAGCATTTCAAGCTCCACATATATTACGTAATGTTTAATTCCAAAAAGTTGTCTTAGTTTGAGTTGTCCCCCAACAAACTCTGAGTAAGGATTTAGGTGAAAGTTGTTCATTACAGAAATGATCCAGAAAGCATTATGAGCATATGGGGAAGTGAGGCAGGGAGGTGATAAAAGCCAATAATTTGCCACAGTGGACAATCAGGGTCTGATTCTATAGGGGACCCTCTGAAAAATTGTGTGCCTTATACCTCCAATTTTTCCAATAAAGAACAAGGAAGATAGGGTCACAAATTCCATTCCACGTTGGTTGAGGTTTACTCCTGGGAGCTGACTCTCAAATATGACTGTCCTGCCCTGTGCATGGGCCAAACACACTTCCCTGGCCAGAAAACACCACACTGAGACATTGAAGAAGCTGTGGGCATGCGTAAGCCATACAGGTCACCTGGAAGAAGGCTGAAGGCATATGAGCACAGCAATGCCAGTGACTGCTATCACCCTATATGGTAATATATCTCCATTTTCTAAATAAGGATACTGTTGCTCTTAGACCTTGTTAGGGTTCCTGTAAGATTTCTTACCTTTTCTAACCAACTACATATCCTATGCTTCATAAGACTTCTCTACTGGAAGAAGAAGAAGAATTCAAAAACTCTCACTGTAAATCTCTACTCTTTTCCCAGAATCTTTACACTTCAAGATGACAGTGTGGGATCCCTGCTTTTAAACTCTTGTCTAAGTTTCTGAGTGCCTGTCTCCATTGATCCAAAGACCCCATTCAGTCTTCTTTTCACGCCAAAGCAGCTTCCAGTCATGCTAAAGCAGCTCCAACTTCATCTCTTCCATTTCCCAGAGGCTGGTGGTAATTGCTGTGATGAGATAATTATTTAAATACTGTAGCATTGAGATGGTTGTTTGCATTTCTTATCCTCTGTGAGTCTGTACGCTGCCATAGGAAGAGCCAACTCAGAATGGGACCTAGGGGTGGTTCAATGTACATTTGGCACTAGATTTTCTCCCACTGGATGTCTGATTATAAACAGAGAAATTTTTCTCTACTTATAACGGTGGTGGTAGTTACCTCCACCTTGGGAAGCATTCTCCTTAAGAAAGAAACAAGGCAGTTGAAACTGGGTTTTCTTTTTCAGAATGAAGGATGTACATTGTGTGTGCATGTGTATGTTTCAGTACACACTTCTAAACTAAATGAAATGTATAGGTCTGTTCCCATAATCTAATATATATATTAATATATATTAGATGTATGTGTATGTATATACACACACATATGTGTACATATATGATGTTATACAGAAGTAACTTAAAGATCATAGAGATATTGAGCTGCATGTCCTGCTTGTATATTTCGGAGATTAATCCTTTGTCAGTTGCTTCGTTTGCAAATATTTTCTCCCATTCTGAGGGCTGTCTTTTCATCTTGTTTATGATTTCCTTTTCTGTACAAAAGCTTTAAGTTTCATTAGGTCCCATTTGTTAGGGAGGGGATATGGGGATATACGTATACATATAGCTGATTCACTTTGTTATACAGCAGAAACTAACACAATATTGTAAAGCAATTATACTCCAATAAAGATGTTAAAAAAAAAAATCATAGAACAGAGTCTAAACTCGATTCCATCCAAGGAATTTTAACTTATCTTCCTGCCTTTCCTGAGAGACTGCTACCAACTTAGAGGGAAAAAAATCCTTCTGAAATGAGATATAATATTCCTTCCTTCTTAAACAGAAAAGATACAACATATTAAATACTTGTTTGATGACTCAGCTACATTGCTATTTAATATCATATTTTCTGTCTTTCTCCCTCTCTCCAGTACATTTTACAATCTGGCTGGAATGTGTTCATTGTATTTATTTATTTATTTATTTATTTTAATTATTTTTAATTTTTTTGGCTGTGCCCCATGGCATACCTGATCATAGTTCCCCAACCAGAGATCAAACCCTCCCTCCCTGCAGTAGAAGTGTCAAGTCTTAACCACTGGACCTCCAGGGAAGTCACTGTTCATTATATTAATGTTGCCCCCATCCCCCAACTCTGACCCAACATCTGGACAACTTGGTTAGTTTTGTCACTTCCTCTGGAAGGTGCTCCTAAACCTTGGCATCACTTTCATAGGCCCTATGCTTTATTTTAACAACATTTATCTCAATTTTAAGTTTATAGTTATAGGAGTAATTATTTGTGTGACACAAGGCTCTCACTATATATAAGCCCTACCAGGACAGAGCTCATATATTCCATTTTCACCACTGTATTTCCAACAAAATGTATGATACAAAGTAGGCAATCAAAAAAGTTTCTTGAGTGTTTGGCCAACTTGTGATTCTAAAATGTTTAGTCAAAGTCAAGGTAAAAGAGAAGAAAATAATTTCATTCTTTCACATATTCTTCTACTCAAAAAGTGCAGTTTTAGGGACTTCCCTAGTGGCGCAGTGGTTGAGAATCTGCCTGCCAACACAAGGGACACGGGTTCGAGCCCTGGTCTGGGAAGATCCCGCATGCCGTGGAGCAACTAAGCCCGTGTGCCACAACTACTGAGCCTGCGCTCCAGAGCCTGTGAGCCACAACTACTGAAGCCCACGCGCCTAGAGCCTGTGCTCCGCAACAAGAGAAGCCACCACAATGAAAAGCCCTCGCACTGCAATGAAGAGTAACCCCCACTCACCGCAACTAGAGAACCTTCATGCAGCAGTGAAGACCCAACACAGCCAGAAATAAATAAATAAATAAATATTTTAAATGCAATTTTAAAAATTCATCATTATGTTAATCACAGTATAAACATAATTCCAAATTCTGTTGGATTTGAGGCCTTATCATTTTAACTCAAGGATTTTTCCATTTACTTTCATAGTCATATTATTTAATGGCTTAAATAATGGCTTCACAATGACATTGGGTGATGGCACCACTGTAGTGTACTTAATTCTTCCTCCATGACTGGATATTTGTTACTTTTTAAATTTTTCTGTTTTGTTGTATTATCTCACAATAAAAAATCTTTCACATGCATAACACTTTAAAATTTTTTATTTACTTACTTTGGGTACATTCCCAGAAGTAGAGGTCACTATGTATATAGATACTTAATGCTCTAAAAATGTGTCTTTAAAATACTCTCTAAAAGCAATACACCACTTTAGATTTTTGCTAGCAATGTAGGAGTCCCATTCTCTCTTGCTGATTCCAAGATAAATTAATTGAACAAGCTGGTATGTATAGCTTCACATTTTTCTCTGTTCATAGAAACTTGAAAATATAAGTATACATGAAGAAAATGTGTTTGTGCATTTCTCCATTTCTTGATTTTTTATTTTTGCTCAACCGTCTTGCATGTAAAGTGAGGAAAATCTAATATATCCTCTGAAATAATTACTAACTATTCCATTGAATGGATTCACCGAATTTATTCTTCCAGTAATTGTTATTCAAGTTGTTCCCAAGTTTTGTTTTGTTTTTGCCAGCATAAATAATACTGTATTGAACATTCTTGTGCATAAACTGTATTTACCAATGCTTTCACTTCTAAACTCTCTAAAAAGAGATTCACACAGGCCTTCCCTGTTGGTCCAACTGTTAAGAATCTGCCTTTCAATACTGGGGATGTGGGTTTGATCCCTGGTTGGGAAGCTAATATCCCACATGCCACGGGGCAACTAAGCCTGCATATCGCAACTGCTGAGCCTGCATGCTCTGGAGGCCCTGTGCCACGACTAGAGAGAAGCCTGCATGCCACAATGAAGAGCCCACCCACCACAATGAAAGATCCCCCATGCCACAACTAAGACCTGATAGAGCCAAATAAATAAATAAATATTTTTATAAAAGAGAGATTCACACAAGTGATATAACTGAGTCAAAGGCTATCTGCCTGTAAAGTTTAATAGATTTTGTCAGATTTCTTTCCAAAAAATACTATAAAATTCACCTCTCCACTACTTGAGATATATATATAAAAGCAACCATTTCTCTGAATCCTTGCCAGGCCTAATTGGAGGCTGGTAACTTGAATTTTTTTTTCTTTTATAACTTGCCTGCTTCCAAATTCAATTTTTCTATATGCAATTTGTCATTTTCTTATAAATTATGGGAATTGTTTTTGTAATTAATACATGCCATTTTATCTGTCATATGGATTGCAAAAATGTTTATTACAAATATATTGTTTCTATTTTTTTCTTTTTAAATTATGCAGAAAAATATGCTGATGGCTGCATCTCTAACAATTTGGGGGCCCATGGCAATTGCACAAATGGAAGTCCACATACCTATGTCTAAATTTAGACATCTTATGTCTAAATACTTGAAAGCTATGAATGAAACTGTTATAAAATAAACTTTTAAATAAAATATATTCAATCTCCCTACCTTGAATAATATCCTTACATAATCACATGGAAAGTCAGTTTAAAATTTAGAATATACACAGTGGCATAGGGATAACTGACCCATGGACCACATTACCATGACAGTGGCAGTGATTTCTGTTCACTGGACTTCAATCAGTTATCTTTTATCATTTTCATTATGTTTTCTTGAAATTTTTGGTAGACAATCATATTGCCTGTCAATAAGTGTCAATGAGTGATAAATTATTCAGTGTTTTTACTTTTTTACTTTCTCCTCTCTTTTTCTCCTTCTCTTTCACTCTTTCTGCCACCCTTTCTTTTCTTCCTTTCCTATTTTTTCCGTTCATCAGTTCCTTCTGAACAATGTTGTGTAGTGGAAGCCATGATAGTAGTGAGTCTAGTCATGTTCCTGACTTTACAGGAAATTATTTTAAACTGTCATGGCTAATATGATGATTGCTGTAGATTTCTGAGAGAGACATTTGATCAAGTTTTTAAAAAAGCCTTAAGATGTATTTATCACCTCCTAAAAATTTAAATGCTGAATGATTGTTTATTTTATCAAAATATTTTTCTGCACCTATTAAGATGATTGTAGAGTCTTATTTTTCCAGTCTCTTAATGTGGTGTGTAACACTGATTTCTGATTTTGAACATTCCTTCATTCCTAAAATGATCATCTAATTATATACATACATATATATATATATATATACTTTATAAATTTCTATAAATATGTTTTAACTCACTTTTGGAGTTAGTTTACTAAATATTTCCAAGCCTGGCATATTTTGTGGGTTTTGAATCTGTTTTCTAAAAATATTTTGTTGTCCCTTTCCTGGATTTATTTTTATTTGTGTGTCTGCCTTCAGTAACCATGAACTCAGTTTTTATGTTGCTTTCATTTGTTGCAGTCTCCCTTAACACAAGTTGAAACCATTACTCTCTAGAGAGCACCAAGGTAATATTTTAAGTATGCATAGGTTCCTTTTAATTTGTCACTTAGTCATTCCAAGAAAACCTTTGTGATCTATAAGACCCCAACAAAAAAGCAAATATCAGAATCACTAGAGTTCCAGAAGGAAAAGAGAAAGAGAAGGGAGCATACAGTTTATTTAAACAAATAATGGCTGAGAACTTCCCAAACTTGGGGATAGGCTTGGAGATTCAACTTCCTAAGGTTAATAGATTACCTCATTATTTCAATCCAAAATGATCTTCTCCAAGACACGTGATAAAGAAACTGTCAAAAATCAAAGATAAAAAGGATTTCTAAGAGTAGCAGGAGGTAAAATATTGTAACCTACAAAGGAACCCCAATAGGCTATCAACAGAGTTCTCTGTAAAAAGTCTTACAGGCCAAGAGATAATGGAATGATAAACTCAAAATGCTGAAAGTGTATATATACTGAATGAAACATAAAATTAATAGAATGAAAGGTAAAGCCATATGATCAACTCAGTAGATGAAGAAAAAGTATTTGACGAATTTCAATATTCTTTCATGATAAAAACACTCAACAGATTGGGTATAGAAGGAACATTCGATAAAATAAAGACCATCTATGACATACCCATAGCTAATATCATACACAGTGAGGAAAGGTTGAAAGCTTTTCTCCTAAGATCAGGAACAAGACAAGGATGCCCACTCTCATTCAACATAGTTCTGGATGTCCTAACTAGAGCAATCATCAGGGAAGATAAAGAAATAAAACACATCCAAAATTGGAAAGGAAGAAGTCAAATTGCTGTTATTTGCAGATGATATAATCTTTTTATAGAGAGAATCCTAAAGACCCAATCAAAAATCTGTTGGAACTAATCAACAAATTCAGTAAACTGGTAACATATAAAAACAACATACAGAAATAAGTTACATTCTCTACAATAACAAAAAATCTAAAAAAAAAATAAAGAAAGCCTATTCACAATAAGATATTTAAGAATAAGTTTAACCAAGGAAGGGATAATCTATACAAAGAAAAACATGACTTTGTTGAAATAAATTGAGGAAGAGACAAACAATGGAAAGATATCCCAATGTTCATGGTTCAAAATAATTAATATTGTTAAAAGTCTATATTATCCAAAGCCATATATAGATTCAATGCCATCCCATCAAAATACCAGTGACTTTTTTTTATAGAAATAGAAAAAACAATCCTAAAATTTGTATGAAACCACAAAAGCACTGAAAGCACAATCCTGAGAAAGCTGGAGACATCACACTTCCTGATTTTAATCTATACTACAAAACTATAGTAATTTAAATAGCGTGCTACAGGCCTAAAAATAGACACAAATCAGTGGAACACAGCTGAAAGGCCACAAATAACCCCCCACACACATATATGGTCATCAACTAATATTTTAACAAGGGAGCCAAGAATACTCAATGAGGAAAGGATAGTCTCTTCAGTGAATGGTGATGGGAAAACTGGACAATCATATGCAAAAGAATGAAACTACTTACACCATACACAAAAATAAACTCAAAATTGATTAAACATTTGAACATAAGACCCAAAACCATAAAACTCTTAGAAGAAAATATTGGCAGAAAGCTCCTTGACCTCAGCCTTGGCAATGAGTTTTTGGATTTAACACCAGAAACAAAGGCAATAAAAGCAAAAATAAGCAAGTGGGGCAACCTCAAACTAGAACCTTCTGTACAACAAAGAAAACCACCTACAAAATAGAAGACAACCTATGGAATGACATAAAATATTTGCAAGTCATATATCTGATCAGGTGTTAATAATTAAAATATAGAAAGAACTCATACAACTCAATAGCAATAAATAAATAGATAAACACAAACAATCTAATTAAAAAATGAGCAGAGGATATAAATAGACTTTTTTCAAAGAAGACGTACAGCTGGCCAACAAGTACATGAAAAGGTGCCCAACATCACTAATCATCAGTGAAATTCAAATCAGGACTATGATGAGATATCACTTCACACCTGTTAAAATGGCTGTTATCAAAAAGACGAGACTGCAAATGTTGTCAAGGACATAGAGAAAAGGGAATCCTAGTGCACTGTTGGTGTAAATGTGAATTGGTGCAGCCCCTATAGAAAACAATGTGGAGTTTCCTCAAAAGAGCAATCTCACTTCTGGGTATATATCCAAAGGAAATGAGAACAGGATATTGAAAAGATATCTGCACTCCGTTTATCAGCATTATTCACCTTAGCCAAGTAACAGAAATAACCTAAGTATCCATCAATGGATGAATGGACAACAAAGATATAGCATATTTATCATGGAATATTATTAAGCCATGAGAAAGAAGGAAACCTGCCATTTGCGACAACTTGGATGGACCTTGAGGGCATTATGCTAAGTGAGAAAAGTCACATAGAGGAAGACAAATAATGTAGGATATCATATATTGATGTAATCTAAAAGAGCCAAACTTGTAGAAACAGAGAGTAGAATGGTGGTTACCAGGGCTGGGAGATGTGGGAATTAGGGAGATGTTGGTCAAAGCATACAAACTTGCAGCTAGAAGGTAAGTTCTGGAGAGCTCATACATAGTTTTGTGATTACAGTCAACAATACTGTATTATATACTTCAAAGTTGCTAAAAAAATCCAAACAAACTAGACTTTAATTGTTCTCACAAAAAAGAAATGATAATTATGTGACTTGAGGGGATGTTAGCTAATAATATGGTGGTAATCACATAGTAATATATAAATGTATCAAATCAACATGTTGTACACCTTTAACTTGCATAATGTTATATGCCAGTTGTATCTCAAAAAAAAAAAAATTACAAAGCAAAAGAAACTCATTTAATGCTCTCCAGAGAGAACAATGTTGAATTCTGCAAAATGTGGACTGGGTAACATAACGCCATACGTAGACTGATGATGCTGTGCTGAGAGTGTTGGTTAAATGGTCCCGATTCCACATCATTGAAGATGGTCATTGTAAGTATGTCTGAAGAAGACCAGACATCATAAAGCTGGAAGAGCCAAAAGACAAATGTCAAATGACCCTTAAAGTTCAAAACAGTTCATTCAGGCCAAGAAGATGACACGTAATGGGAAAAGGTAAAATATCTGCTCTTTGAAAATTCATAGAAAAAGTGTTGCACTGTATGCCATGTAGCAAACAAACAGTACATAAAAATGGGGGGATGTGTGTGTATCCTTATATATCTTAAAATATCCTTTAGAGTCCAAAAAAGAATATAGAATCACTTTGCTGTACACCTGAAACTAACACGATATTGTAAATCAACTATATTTCAATAAAAATTTTTTAAGATTCCTTTAAAATAACCTTGCAACTCCTTGAAAGATCTTGAAATAGCCTATATATCTTAAAATATTTGTGGAAATGTACATAGGATTTTTTTTGGTCTGTGGGGAAGGGAAATAAGGCCAGAAGACAGAGATGTGGAAACAAAATTTTTCACTCAATAATAACCTTTTATTTTTAATTCTGAACCCTGTGAATATATTGCCTACTCAAAAATTTTAAAATGCTAACACTAGGGGGAGAAAAATCAAAGTCCCACTATTTACAAAATTTAAGTACCCCAGGTCTAAACTACAGGGATCTTTAATTTCATACACAGTTAAATAAAATTTTCTTTGGGCTTCCCTGGTGACTTAGTGGTTGAGAATCCGCCTGCCAATGCAGGGGACACGGGTTCGAGCCCTGGTATGGGAGGATCCCGCAGCTGCGGAGCAACTGGGCCCGTGAGCCACAACTGCTGAGCCTGCGCGTCTGGAGCCTATGCTCCGCAACAAGAGAGGTCGCGATAGTGAGAGGCCTGCGCACTGCGATGAAGAGTGGCCCCCGCTTGCCACAACTAGAGAAAGCCCTCGCACAGAAATGAAAGCCCAACACAGCCATAAATAAATAAATAAATATTTAAAAAAAACAAACACAGAATGTTAGCAATAATTTTTTTTTTAAATTTTCTTTGAGGGGAAAAAAAGTATAGTTAAATAACAAATTATAACACTAACAGTGTTCCCATAATCATTAAATATTCCTTTTTTAATTGATTATTCCCTGTCATTACAAAGCCTATCCATGAAGCAGTGAATTTTGAGAGGGTACTTAGATCTTTAAGACTTGAAGGAAATTCTGTAAGGCAACAATGCTTTTAGATATCTCATTCACTCAGTTATTAATTCAGTAAATGCTGAACTGATCACCTACACCATGTTAGGGTAGAAAATATTCGTCCCTCATGGGCTTTGCAATCCAGCAGTTATACAGACAAACGGTAACACACACACACACACACACACACACACACACACACACACACTTGCATGGACTGTGGATTCAAAATAAACAATATCTAGTCTAGAAAGCTTTGTGGCCGCATAGCACAGGGAGATCACCTCTGTGCTTTGTGACCACCTAGAGGGGTGGGATAGGGAGGGTGGGAGGGAGGGAGACACAAGAGGGAAGAGATATGGGAACATATGTATATGTATAACTGATTCACTTTGTTGTAAAGCAGAAACTAACACACTATTGTAAAACAGTTATACTCCAATAAAGATGTTAAAAAAAAGAAAGCTTTGTGTATATGTCACAATTAGTGGCTTCAGTAAGTGATATTCAGAATAAATAATTCCTGAAATAATAAAGCCCATTAGTAATTTTCAGGGATCTATAAAGAGATGGGTTTCATTGTTACTTATACATTATAATGGCAAAGATTTATTTGAAAAAAAGATTGTGGGCTTCATGATCTGCTGACCATCATGCTATAATGGTAAATAGGGGCAGCATGGTGGCAGGTTATGTCTTCATACAGAAGATGAACAAAAAGTGTTCTTTCCATTGTCTCTTAAGCTCAATTCCTCATCATTGTGCAGAAATTACTCTCAGTAGAGTATCTGAAGGAATTCACCCACTGTGCATGAGTTCAGAGGAGAGAAAACTCAAAGTTGACTGGGGTAGACACAAAAGACTTTGATGGAGAAGAATTTGGCAAATTTTTACAGGGGAAGAGGATGGGAAAAGATAGCAGGAGACATTTCTCTGAATAGCAATTTTTCCCCCTGAGGTAGGTTGATCTTAAACAACCTCAAGTAATTTAGCCATTTAATTTTCAAGAAGTCTTGCTACCTAAGCAGGTACTAGAGGTTGAGCAAGCAAATACATTTAGGATTCAGAGCGAGGCTGTGTTTTGACTTTCCTGCAGTGTTACATAATTAAGATAGGCATTGAGATAAAAAATAAGCAAATATATTGCTTTTCTATTGTCCATTTAGGTAGTCTGAGAGATTCTTCAAAATTAATCTGTACTGAGTTGCAATACTGTTTGAATAATAATGCCTGAGATTAATATGAAAACCTTCTCCAAGGAGCTAAAGGAGTTTTATGGACGTTGCCTAACTAGTCTTCTTAAGACTTCGTGTAAAAGAGAGCTGGGGCTAGTGACCCCATAATCACAAATGAGAAAATGTAGGTATGAAATTCTAACTAGCATCACTTAGCAAAGCATAAGTCATGGCTACTTGAAGATGCTCCCCATCCCTACCAAATGTCCTTTCTTTCATGCCAGGTGTTATCAGCTTGTTAGGTAAAGGCATGAACATGGGGCTTACAAATAGAGAAACTTGGTTTGAAATTCCAGCTCTGATTGTTATTAAACTATGTGATCTTGGACATGTTTAATACATCTACAGCTTCTAGAAAGAAAATCTTTCTGAAAAATCTTCCTCACCTGTAAAATATGAACAGCCAGAATAGTTTCATTTTGAAGATTTAATTGAATAATGCATATAAAGCTCCAGGTACTGTAATTTAAAGTAAGTGTTCAACCAAAGTTAGTTCCCTTAACAACATAATATTAGTTCTCAAATACCACATCCAATATATCCAATACAAAGGCCAGACCAATATTTATTTTTTTAATTTTTATTGAAATATAGTTGATATACAATATTGTGTTAGTTTCAGGTGTACAGCAAGTGATTCAGTTACATACACACACACACATATGTATTCTTTTCTTAGATTCTTTTCCATTATAGGTTATTACAAAATATTGAGTATAGTTCTCTGTGCTATACAGTAGGTCCTTGTTGGTTATCTATTTTATATATAGTAGTGTGTTTACATTAATCCCCAACTCCTAATTTATCCCACCCCCTCCTCTTTCCCTTTTGGTGACTACTATGGAGAACAGTATGTAGGGTCCTTAAAAAACTAAAAATTGAATTGAGTTACCATATGATCCAGTGGAAACTATAATTCAAAAGAATACATGCATCCCAGGGTTCTTTGCAGCACTATTTACAATAGTTATTGATGGAAGTAACCTAAGTGTCCATCGACAAATGCATGGATAAAGAAGATGTGGTATATAGACACAATGGAATATTACTCAGACATAAAAAGGAATGAAATAATGCCATTTGCAGCAACATGGATGGACCTAGAGATTATCATGCTAAGTGAAGTAAGCCAGGTAGAGAAAGACAAATATCATATGATATAGCTTATATGTGGAATCTAAAAAAATGATATAAATGAACTTATTTACAAAACAGAAATAGATTTACAGACATAGAAAACTGAACCAATATTTATATAACATATTATATTGACTTAAAAGGATCAGTCTGCCTTCTATTCCTTCAGCAGAGCCTTGACCAACTTCTGGACCCCATCTGACGCTCCAGCATACTAAGCTGCTTCCTGTATCTCTCCATCGCTGCACAACAGACTCTCGTACTCTCTAAATCTTCTGCCTTCTCACTTTTCTCCCTGCTTTCCCACAACACATGTTCCTTATTTTGTGCCCCATTTGTACAGGAATTTTCTAAGTGATCTTTTT
Organism: Kogia breviceps; assembly: GCF_026419965.1. Lineage (NCBI taxonomy): Eukaryota > Metazoa > Chordata > Mammalia > Artiodactyla > Physeteridae > Kogia > Kogia breviceps. Next base: position 92,328,488 of record NC_081311.1, read on the forward strand.
ATAAACTCATTTATGTTAAGTTATTAATGGTTTGAACAAACTGTCTTGGAAAGTCCATTCCAGTATTTTTTTTCTGCGTAAATGAAGCAACTGCCCAAGAGATGAATCCTATAATTTCACACATTGCAAATATTTAAGGCAAGATTTAAGGATCATTGTCTATACTGCTTCATAAGTCATGTGGGTGGGTGGGATAGGGGTTCAAACGCCTACTCACATGACAGAAACTTTATAATCATCTTTTCTAATTAGGATCGCTAGCAGTGTCTGTTATACCAGTGTGTTTATATAGAAAAACAAAAGTACTTGCTCTCACTTTCAAAAGGATAACATTTAAGTCAATTAATTATGTGATAATCTTATCTTTTATCTGCATGTATACACACAACCACATACATAAGCAAGTTAATTTTAAAAATAACATCAGGAATTCAGAGAAATTAAGTAATTTTATCCTAAATCACACATAACTGCTAAAGCCAGTGTACAAAATTTAGAACATAATGCTTAGCATTTGGCACATAATACAGATTATTTTTTTTCAGGAACTGACTGATAAGAGCCATGGTCCTTCTTCTGATAAAATGTTGACATACTGTATCATCAAGCCCAGGTTAAAAATGCAATTTTACTTAAACCCAATTTATTATGTTTTATGTCCAAGTGCCCAGGGAAAGGAAGGCAAAGAGAGCTCATAGGTGTGTGTTTTTGTGGAAAAGCTAAACATAAGAGTGAGATTGAGTTGAATTTTGAACATATTTAGTTTGAAATACAAGTAGCACATTAAAGTGGAGATGTCAAATTCAGACTAAGGTTTATGTGTCTGGAACTTATAAAGGTGCTCTGGAGTTATGAACTTCAGAGGCACTAGTATACAGACAATATGTGAAACTATTCCACTAAGCTTATAATCAATACTTTAGTTTGCTGCATGTATTTTACATAATAGTTTACTGCATGCATGTTGAGTAGATTATAAACTTCTTAACAAAATGTCTGAGGAAACAAGACCACCAACATCATTCCCCAACACTGGACTAACTGTATAGCAATTATCAATAAATACTCATTAAGTTGATTTGCTTTGACATGAATAAGCTGTGTGACTATGTTTCTTTCACCCCCTATGGGCTTCAATTTTATTATCTATAAAATGGGGGTCTGAGCTAGGTACTGTTTCCAATTCCTGTCAAGTCTAAAGCTCTGATTTTATATATTGTTGAATTGTACTATATATCTCTTGTTGGTAGTTTATTAAATGTTTGTATATGGATCTTCAAAAGCCCCTGATTAAGTGAGATATCCTAGTTGTCATTCTGGGTGAGCAAATAAGGGCCTGACTTATGCCCTAAAAATAATTTTATTGTACATAAGTCTATGTGGCCAGGAAATATACTTGGTTCAAGTGGTTGGTTTTCTTATGGAAAAATAATACTGAATGTTTCATCCTGTTTTATCTATATGAGACAATTTATTTGAGGTGACTTTTATGAACGTGTGACTTTTCACCTATTATGTCTCAGAGAATGGAATACAATTGGAAAATACTTTTTGGTACCAGAAATTTGAAAGTTATTCACTCAAAGGAATTCTATTAGGAAGAAACAGGTGATTTTTCCAAATATAAGGTAGCACTGTGAAGATGGATATTTGTTATCTATTTGGGTATTGCAGAGATTTCAAAATATCCTCTTTTTCTGTCATTTCTTTCTCAAAGTATGTTTACTACTTATAGGGTCTTATCAAGTAACTTATGTTCAATGAGCCTCTGTTTTCTCACATCAAAATATTGATATGTTCAAGAACTGGTTCAAAAGGTTAAAATTAGTTTTAAATACTATTACATAAAGTTGAATGTATAATTATATGAATATATTTATATTATTTAACATAATTTTATCACAGTATTTTTCATGCTTAACACATGTATTTAACATTTTATTCTGTTTATATTTTAGTAACTGACACATAGTGTGTGCTCAGTGACCATACACACACACACACACACACACACACACATATATGCATAGATATATATATCTATGTAGTGATACCCAGATACATGTATATATATATGTATATATATATATACATATATATAAACACACACATATAAATAACAAGAGGAAAACAAAATGAGAAATGGTGTCCTGTGCTCAAAATAACTCTAAATCTTCTAGAAGGGAATTTATAAGTGAGGTAAAACAGCATAAGGAAGGCTGTAAAAGAGGTTAGTAAGATGCTCTTGGTATTTAAAGTAAGGGGTGGTTATATCCAGTGGTGAGAAATCAAGAATTATTGGGGCATCCTGGCCTTTGGAGTCTCCAGCCTAGAGAGAGGGATCTTCCCTTAGATGTATTGATACTTATACAATTAGTTTCTTCTGATGGGTGTGAGAAGACATTTATTTTTCGAAAGAATACCCTCAGTAATAAAGAGCAGTGAGTGGCCAAGTCTAAATGAGAAATCTAGGAACGTTTCTCCGAGGTTATTAGATTTGAACTGGGTCAGCCTTAAGCAGAGAGAAAGGTGTCATCAAATGGGGCGGGAGGGTCCAGAGTGTTGGGGGGACTGGAGAGTGACCTGGCTGGCAGTGAGGACCTTGAACAAACACTCACACACTGGGTAAGGAGGCAGAGCAGGAAATGAACTAGAAATTGGGGCTGGGGAATTTTGAAGATGACTTTACATGCCACAGAGATGGTTGGCTTTTATTATTATTACCACAGAGGAACCCCAGATGGCCTCTTTTAAGGAATGAGTACTGCAGTTACATAATTATTGGTGTGTTGTAGAAAAGAGACTCTGGTTGCCGTGTGAAGACTGTAATAAAAGAAGTGGCTGTATGGCAGGTAGTGCATTAAGAAGACTTATATCCAGAATTTTTAAAAAAGTAATACACAAGGAAACAAACATGAAAACAATGGCATGGGAAATCAAAGGACAGGGCAGAATGGCAAACCTTCTGAGTTTTCTACAAATAGAAATGAAGCGTGAGGATTCACTGATTAAATGCAACATTCCCATAAGACTGGCAGCAGATCATTAGGTGAAATTGCTGAATTTGTTCCAAGAGAGGAAGATTGGAATTAGAGAGGGAATTGAATGCCATTTGTGTAGAAATGACTGTGACAAACACAAGAGAGGGTCATATCTTCAAGACAGTCTCTTAATCTATTAAAGGAAAAAAAAAGAGAGAGAGAGAGAAAAGGAAGTTTGTACAGATAATCTAAAAGATCTTCCCTCCATGACCATATTGATGCTGAGCATTTATTAAATACCAGGTGCTGTTTCATGTCCTGAAGATACAGGTAAGTAACATTGTCAAGGACTTTGCTCTAATGGAACATAGAGTATAGTGGACAGAGATGAAGAGTTTGTACATAAATAAATATATAGACTAATAGATAGGATAACTTTATGTATCAGTCATTGCTAAAATTAAAGATGAGATGGTGGCAGAGGTGAAGTCAGACACCTCAGATACAGGTCCTTTTAGGATTCCCTCACTGAAGAGGGGGCATTTGAGCTGAGAACTTGAGTAATAAAAAAGAATGAGCCAGAAAGTGATCTGGGAAGGGCTGTCTCAGGCGAAGGAACAGGAAGTGCAAAGTTTCCAAGAGAGAGACATGTTTCGGAAACAGAAAGGAGGTCACAGCAGTTTGTGAGGGTGCCGGGTGAGTAAACCGTAGGAGACGAAGTTCAGGGTGGCGGCTGAGAGAGGTGGGGGAAGGGATTTCTAAGGTTCCAGGTGGTCTGAAGAGATGAATCTTGTATTAAAACCCATATACACTACCAAATGTAGTGGATAGCTAGTGGGAAGCAGCCGCATGGCACAGGGAAATCAGCTCGGTGCTTTGTGACCACCCAGAGGGGTGGGATAGGGAGGGTGGGAGGGAGGGAGATGCAGGAGGGAAGAGATATGGGAACATATGTATATGTATAACTGATTCACTTTGTTGTAAAGCAGAAACTACCACACCATTGTAAAGCAATTAGACTCCAATAAAGATGTTAAAACAAAAAACCCATGCCGCAGCTTTCTGTGGCATCAATCTGCAAAATGTTGCTCAAAACAAACAAATGGAATGCCCCCAGTTAGTAACTTTAGTCAAAGGATGTATCTCACGGGGTTTAAAATTACTTTCAATGGCTTTATTTACTCTTGAGCTTTGTTTCCCTATTGCGTTTTTTGCACACGTTTGTATGTGTACACAGGTGCAGAAGGCAAAGACGAAATTAATTTAGTCACTAAAATGAAAAACTCTCCACCAGTGCCATTGGCTCTCCTACCATACAGCCACCAGATTGGATTCGGGTAAAGGTTAATAGAGCCACTGTGTGCCAAAAAACAAAAACAAACAAACAAAACCTCTTCTTGCAGTGTCTATAATACGAAACACAGCCATTTCCTCAAAGCCTAATTCGGAGCTCTTTCTCCCAGAGCTGTTTTCGTTTCTCTTCCCTGTATCACAGCACAGATGTCTACTTGACGGTGCAAGCAGATGAGCAGAAGCTTTTTACCACCTGTACATCCCAAATGACCAACATCGGAGAGGTGAGTTAGAGAGAAAAGGCCAAACACAGTCCTGTCCAAATGCAAAGATCATTTAGGACTATTTAAAACCCACTTGCATCAACAAACACACTGAAACTTGACAGTCTCTAAAATTGACCTCAATAGAGCTATTTCAACATGTCTAGGTTTTCCTTTCAGGCATTGCCACTGTGTATTCACATCCAGGTTTCCCTGACTCTCTCTTGTTCTGAATTCTTTAAGTCTACCTTTTCATCTTTGGAATCCCAGAATGTCCTCCTGTGACTGGCATTGAGCAGACACTCAACAATTATATGACTTGAATACACAGAAGAAGCAGGACAGAACAAAGTAACAACAGAAATACGAAAGCACCAAGTACAATTTCTCATGTTAATAAAACTTCTGTTTTACCTGAGTTCATTTAAACATTATGTATCTTTAAAGATATAGATAATCCAACCAGTAGCTTTTTAGATATGTCATTTGTTCCCATTTTTCTATAATAAATAATGATTTCAAAAAAGGTCTGAGTCTTTGTACCCTCCCTTCAATTTTGATGCGAATGTAATACTGCTCTAAAATAGTTGTCTTAATTATAGGTGTAAAATAATAATTTAAGAAAGACAGTCTGCAATCTTCCGGGTCAAAGGCCAGATAGTAAATATTTCAGGTTATTTTGGTCATGCTGTCTCTGTCTCAGTTATTCAACTCTGTGGCTGTAGCACAAAAATTCTATAGACAATACATAATTGAATAGATATGGCTGTCTTCTCATAAAGATTTATTTTTTAAAAAAAGGAAGTGGGTCAAATTTGGCCAGTGAGGGGTCATATCAGAAGTTTGCTTAACACTGGTTTAAAGCATATTACATGCACCCACATGTCAGATCACTGCTTTAGTATCCCAAAAGTGTAATTAATCAAAGAAAGTAACATTTTAAAATTTCTTGGTATATATTGCCAAATTGTTTTCACAATCTGTAATACTAAAAAAATTAATGCATATATATGGCCATATCTTCACACTCTTTTTAGTATATCTGTACATATATAACAATATATAGCTACATATTCACTCTATTACTCCATTTTATGTAAGGGACTTGAGCATCTACAGATATTGCTATACACCAGGTGCTCCTGGAACAAATCCCTCACGGATACCAAGGGACCACTATATATAACTATATAACTGTATGTGTGTGTGTGTGTATATATATATATATAATACATATATAAATGTATACACACATATGTATATATACACACATTTACATACATATGCATATGTATATATCCTTAAATTTGTTTCTTTCATAATAAGAATAATTTTTCCTACAAGTTCTCTCAGCAGTCACATGTTTTATGAAAATGGTATTCCATTTTATACTATTATTGTTATTATTACTTTTTGTAAGCCATAGATTTGCTATAAATATTCTGGCTCATATTATTGAAATTTAAAAATCTAATCTTTTATTTCTCTTGCTTGGCTAATTGTTCTTACTAGAATTTTCAATGCTATATTGAGTAGTAATGGCAGAAATTGTCATATTTGTCCTGTTCCTGATCTTAGTGGAAAAGATTTCATTCTTTCCTCACTGAGTATAAAGTTAGCTCTGGTGAGTGTGTGTGTGTGTGTGTGTGTGTTTTGTTTGTTTTATGTAAGTCATTTATCATGTTGAAGACATGTCCTTCTGTTTCTAGTTTACTGAGTGTTTTTATCATGAAAGAGACATTGAATTTATTCAAATACTTTTTCTACATCAATGGAGATTGTCAATTGTTCATTTTTTCCTTCATTTCATTAATGTAGTATATTATATTGGTTGATTTTTGTGTATTGAACCATCCTTCCAGTCCAGTAATAAATCCCAGTTGTTCATGGTGTAGAATCCTTTTAACATGCTGTTGAAATTGTTTTGCTAGTGTTTGGCTGAGGATTTTGGTATTGCTATTCATATGGGACATTGGTCTATAATTTTCTTTTCTTGTATCAATAATTGCTTTCACCTGACTGTGGTATGAGGGTAATGCTGTCCTTATAAACTGAATTAGGATGTGTATATTTGGAAGTTTCAGAAGGATTGGTGTTAATTCTTTAAATGTTTTATAGACTTCACCAGTGAAATCATCTGGTCCTGAGCTTTTCTTTGTTTAAAGGTTTGTGATTATTGATTACATCTCTTTACTAGTGTAGGTTGATTCAGATATTGTTTATTCTTGGATCAGTTTTCATAGCTTGTATGTTTTATAGGAATTTGTTCATTTCATCGAAGATATCCATTCTGCTGTCATACAATTGTTCATAGTGTTCTCATATTTATGCTTATAAAATTTTAGTAATTTCCCTACTTTCTTTATGATTTTAGAAATTTCAGTCTTCTTGTTTTCATAATACATCTAGCCAATGGATTCTCAATTTTGTTTCTTTTGAGAGAATCAGCTTTTGGTTCTGTTGAATTTCTCTCATTTTTTCTAGACTCTATTTGTGCTCTAATCTTTATTATTACTTTCTTATCTTCTAGATGTGGATTTAGTTTGTTCTTTTGTCTCTAGTCCCTTAAGTTGTAAAATTAAGTTATTGATCTGAGATAGTTATTTTTAAATGTATGCATTTATAGCCATAAATGTATCTCTTAGCAGTGCTTTTGCTGCATCATGTAAGTTTTGACATGTTGTGTTTTTTTGGTTTTGGGGTTTTTTTTTAAATTTTTTGGCTGCATTGGGTCTTCCTTGCTGCACACAGGCTCTCTCCAGTTGCAGCGAGCAAGGGCAACTCTTAGATGCAGTGCGTGGGTCTCTTATTGAGGTGGCCCCCCCCCTTGTTGCGGAGCATGGGTTATAGGCGTGTGGGCTTCAGTAGTTGTGGCACATGGGCCTAGCCACTCCATAGCATGTGGGATCTTCCCAGACCAGGGATCGAACCTGCGTCCCCTGCATTGGCAGGCAGATTCTTAACCACTGTGCCACCAGGGAAGTCCCAACATGTTGTATTTTTATTTTCATTCAGCTCAAAGTATTTTCTAATTTCCCATGTGATTTTCACTTTAACCCATTGATTGAGTATGCTAACTTTCACATATTTTAAACTTTTTTCCAGTTTTCATCTTCTTGATTTCTAGTTTCATTCCCTTGCAAGCAGAAAGATACTCTGTAAGATTTCAATCTTTCAAAATTTATTGACTGTTTTGTGACCTAATATATTTTCCATTGTAGGATGTGTTTTATAGATACTTGAGGAAAAGGTGCCCTATGATATTGTTGGATGGACTGCTCTCTCTATATATCTATTATATCCAATTGGTCTGTACTGTTCAAGGCCTCTTTTTCCCTACTGATCTTCTGTCTGGTTGTTATCCAGTATTGAAAGTGAAATATTATAGAACTGTCTATTTCTACCTTCAATCTGCCAGTTTGATACATATATAGTCTATTTTATTTAAGCTTATTTTGTCTGATATTAGTCCAACAACTCTAGCTTTATTTTTGTTTTTACTTGCATAGAATGTCTTTTTCCAGTCTTTCACCTTCAATCTATTAATATCTTTAGATCTAAAGAGAACAAATACTGGATCATGTTTTTTCATCCATTCTGTCAGTCTCTGCTTTTTGATCAGAGATTTTAATGCGTTCACATTTAAAGTAATTCTGATATTACTTCTATCATTTTTCTTTTTGTTTTCTGTATGTCTTCAACTTTTGCTTCCTCATTTCTCCATCAAGGCTTTCTTTTGTATTTAGCTAGTTTTTTTAGTGATAAATTTTGATTCATTTCTCATTTTTCTTTTTTTATATTCTGTAAAGTTTATATTTTATGTGGTTATCATGGGGATTACACCTAACATCCTAAAGATGTAACAATTTAATATGAATTGACACAAAATTAACATCATCCACATACAGAAATTTGACTCCTACATCACTCCTCTGTCTTTATGTTAGTCATAACACAAACGACAACTTTATGCATAGTGTGTCTGACAATATAAATGATTATATTTTTGCATTTGTATTTTAAAGTCTGTAGAAAAATTTTTTTAATGGAGTTAAAATGAAAATTATGATAATACTGGCTTTACATTTGCCCATGTATTTACCTCTGTCAGGGAACTTATATTTTCATATGGTTTCCAGCTAATGTCTAGTGTCCTTTTTGTCAACCTGAAGGACTCTTTTCAGTATTTGTTAAAGGTCAGGTGTAGTGGTTATCAACTCCCTCAGATTTTATATCTAAATGTCTTCATTTCTCTGTTTTTCAAAGGACAGTTTTGCAGGATATGGAACTTTAAGTTAACTTTTTTTTTTTTCCTTCAGCACTTTAAATATGTCATCCTACTGTCTGGTGAACTCTAAGTTTCCTGATAAGAAATCAGCTGATAATCAAATTGTGGATTCCTTGATATAACAGGTCACTTTTCTCTTACAGTTTTCAAGATTTTCTCTTTCTCTTTGTCTTTAAACAAATCACAATGTGTTTCACTGTGGGTCTTTTGAGCTTATCCTAATTAGAATGCACTGAATTTCTTGGATTTATATATTCATGCCTTTCATTAACTTTGGGAATTTCTAGCAATTATTTCTTCAAATGTTCTCTCTGCTTCATTTTCTCTCTCTTATCATTTAGGGTTTCACATAATGTATTGATCTGCTTGATAGTGATTAACAGGTCCTTTATGTAGTGTTCATTTTTCTTCTTCCTTTTGCCTTCTGTTCCTCAAACTCAGTAATTTCAAATTTCAAATATCCAGCTTAAATTGTTGTTTAACCCCTTTAGTAAATTTATTCCATGTATTGTTCTTTCCAGCTCCAGAATATTTGTATGGTTCTTTTTTATAATTTCTATCTTTTTGTTGATATTCTTTTGTTTCTATATATTTTTTTCTGATTTCATTTAGTTCTTTTTCCATGTTTTTCCTTAAATTTTTGAGTATATATAAGGCACATGTTACAAGATATTAATGTAAAATTTTATGACCTTGAATACTTACTGTGATTATTTAAGGAAGTGCTCTTGTTCTTAGAATATATGTGATGAAATGTTTAGGGGTAGAAAAATTAAGGTACTAATTTTTACAGATTCAGAGGTTTATCAATTTTTATTAGTTAAAATGTATTTTTGGAATTTTGAGGAAGAGGAATATTTAGGTAGAAAAAAATCCAAATGAATACAGCTTGTAGATTTAATTTTATTAAAATTTGATGAAAGTGTGAGATTAATGACAGGAAATATTTCAAGAATTGAACAACTGAGCATTACATGTATATTTTTATATTTGTTAGCCTGGGTATTTATCTGACATATAACACTTGTAAAGTATCTTATCAAATGAACATTAACACTGTCAGTACTTTAAAAAATATAGACAAATATCCTGTGAAATAAATTTTTAAAAATCATCAATGTATCTCACTCAAGGTAAAACTTCCAAATTATTGACTGTCACTAAATAAAGGAAAAAAAATTTAAAGCAATAACATCATTGTAGGCACCTATCTCTATAGAACCTATTTTCTTAACATAGTAAAATGAAACGTCCCTTTGTGATAACAACTATCATCCAATTCGCTATATAGGGAGCATATCTCAATAGAATAAGGGTCATTTATCACTAATCAGTAGCTAACCTCAGTGATGAAAAGCTGAAAGCCTTTCCCCTAAAGTCAGGAGCAAGACAAAGATGCCAACTCTCACCGCTTCTATATAACAAAGTATTGGAAGTGCTAGCCACAGCAAGCAGACAAAAATAAATAAATAAATAAATAAATAAATAAATAAATAAATAAATAAATAAATAAATTTTTAAAAGACATCCAAATTGGAAGGGAAGAAGTAAAACTCGCTATTTGCAGATGACATGATACTATTTATAGAAATCCCTAAAGTCTCCAACAGAAAGCCATTAGAACCGTAAATGGATTCAGCAAAGTTGCAGGATACAAAATTAATATACAGAAATGTTCCCTTTCTATACATTAATAATGAACTATCATAAACATAAACTAAAAAAATGTTTTTTCAATCACATCAATAAGAAAAATATACCTAGGAATAAACTTAACCAATTATGTGAAAGATCTATACTCTGAAAACTATAAAACATTAATTAAGGAAATTGAAGATGATACAGAGAATTAGAAAGAAATCTCAACGCTCTTGGATTGGAAGAATTAATATTGTTAAAATGACCACACTATCCAAAGCAATCTACAGATTTAATGCAATTCCTATCAAATTACCTATGACATTTTCCCACAGCACTAGAATCAATAATCTTAAAATTTATATGGAACCACAAAAGAATCCAAATTGTCAGAGCAATCTTGAGAAAAAAGAACAATACTGAAGGTGTTACACTCTTTCATTTCAGGCTGTACTACAGAGCTACAATAATCAAAATAGCAAGATACTGGCTCAAAAAACAGACACATAGATCAATGGAATAGAGAGCCTAGTACTGAACACATGTGTCTATGTCCATTAATCTACAACAAAGGAGGCAAGGATATACAATGGAGAAAAGAGAGTTTCTTCAGTAAGTGGTGCTGGGAAAACTGGACAGCTACATGTAAAAGAATGAAATTAGAACACTCCCTAACACCACACACAAAAATAAACTCAAAATGGATTAGAGACCTAAAAGTCAGACCAGAAACCATAAAACTCCTGGAAAAGAACATAGGCAGAATACTCTTTTACATAAATCAGCAATATTTTTTTGGATCAGTCTCCTAAGGCAAAAGAAACAAAAGCAAACAAACAAATGGGACCTAATTAAACTTAAAAGCTTTGGCACAGCAAAAGAAACCACTGAAAAAATGAAAAGACAACCTACTGAATGGGATAAAATATTTGCAAATGATATGACAAATAAGGGATTAATATCAAAATATCTAAACAACTCATACAATTCAATATCAAAAAAATAAATAACCCAATTAAAAACTTAGCAGAAGACCTGAATAGACATTTTTCCTAACAAGACTTATAGATGGGCCTCAGGCACATGAAAGATGCTCCACATTGCTAATCATCAGAGAAATTCAAATCAAAATCACAATGAGATATCAGCTCACAACTGTCAGATGGCTATCATCAAAAAGACCAAAAATAACAAATGTTGGCAAGAATATGGAGAAAATGGAACCCTTGAACACTGTTAGTGAGAATGTAAATTGGTACAGCTGCTATTGAAAACAGTATAGAAGTTCCTCTTCTAAAAACTAAAAATAGAACTACCATATGATCCAGCAATTCCACTCCTGGATATATACCCCCCCACCCCGCAAATAAATGAGAACATCCACTCAAAAAGATAGATGCACCCAATGTTCATAGCAGATTATTTACAACAGCCAAGATATGGAAACAGCATAAGTGTCCATGAACAGATGAATGAGTAAAGAAGATGTGATTGATATACATATATATACACACACATAATGGAATTCTACTGAGCCTCAAAAAAGAATGAAATTCTGCCATTTGCAACAATGTGAATGAATCTGTAGGGTATTATGCTTAATAAAATAAGTCAGACCAAGAAAGACAAATACTGTGTGATATCACTTATTTGTGAAATCTAAAAAATAGTACAAATGGACGTATATAACAAAAGAGAAATAGACTCACAAATATAGAGACCAAACTAGTGGTTATCAGTGGGGAGTTTGAAGGGAAGAGGAGCAAGATAGGGGTATGGGATTAAGAGATACCAACTACTATGTATAAAATAATATATACAGCATGGGTATATTGTACAGCACAGGCAATATAGCCAACGTTTTGTGATAACTTATGGATTATAATCTATAAATCACTATGTTTTACATCTAAAACTAAAATAATTGTGTAAATCAACTATATTTCTATTGTATAAATACAATATGTATACACACACATATATACACACACACATACATATATGGAGTCCATAAAAGTAAAGGAAACATTGCATAAGCACTATAATCTAGCAAATAAAGTTGTTTCCCAGGAGGGTATATCTAATAGCTCCGACACTTTTCTACAATTATGTTGGACTGGAATGGTTAGATGAATGAATGAAAGATGGTGGAACCATGCTTCTCCTCGTTGGAGTGTAAGGTTATATATAAACAAGGGATGGGACTAGAATGACCCATGTGGTTATGGATTTGAGTTGGAGACATTAATATGAATTCATAGTTAGTTAAAAGTATAGAAGATTGGCTGTAACAATACTCATAGGTATATATATATATGCACCTGGTTACTGCACATACATGTATTTCCTTGCTCTGTCAGGTGAGAAGGCCTAGAAACAATGATGTCTCAGTAGCACTGAGCACATTTAGTGACCAGATCTTGGTTTGAATTACTATTCTCCAATAAAAAGAACCAGACCTCTTTAGGGAAAAGGCTGATTTGGGGACTGAAGCCATAAATATACAAGATGAGCCTGGAGCATCATGTAGTGCCAGAAAATGTGTTAAAAATAAATAAGTAAATAAATATATGTATGTGTGTATATATATATATACATATACATATATATATATATATATATATATATATATATATACACACACACACACACAGTTATGTCAAAGAAACACAGGAATCAAATGAAATTGCTTCAATGGCCAAAGCTAGGACAATTTAAGCATTAATATAAATACCATAGTTTTGAATTAAAATCTTAAGTGTGTGTGTGTGTATGTATATATATCCATACTGATAACATATACTTATCTCCATACTGATTTTACTTTAATAAATTATTAAATACATAAATATTTGGGAAACCAAATCTTCTGTGCAGAAGAATTCCAAATAATTTACTTAAAATCCTCCCTTGAAGAAGACAGATATATCTCTCCACTCAAGCACTGCACAATGACTTTCTTTCAAAGAAAACAGTTCAGAAAGGGAGATAAAAAGAGTAACTTTACAGTGAAGAAATCTGTCAAACACTGTTAACCTTTAAAAAAATAAACTGATGTTGCTACTAAAATAACTAGCCTTTTTTTCAAGTAGCAGAGAACTGCCATCTGGGACAAGGAAACTATGATGAACATAGGCAAGTCTGGAGAGCAGAGGAGAGAGGCTTGCTTTATAGAGGAAAGGAGGGAACTAGGGTGGCCGTGGTGGCTCTTCATTGCCCCCGGGCAGTGGGCAGCTTGTTTCTGGGTCAGGAGGAAGCCTTTCTTCCCGATGGGGTCTGTGAGCTGCTGCTGATGCCTGTGTGAGACCTCCCCCCCTTCAGGGCTTCCCCACTCCACTTTAAATGAGGGTCCATTCATGCTTTTTCACACGATCTCAGCAATGTGATCAAGATTAACATGTTGATAGTTAATATCAACATGATATGATAAGAAAATGACAATTTACCTCTGTGGTCTTCCTTCCCCAAACCCATAACTCCAGTCTAATAATGGGAAAAGCATCAAACAATGATCCAGCAGTCCCACTCACTCCTGGGTGTACATCCAGACAAAACTCTAATTTGAAAAGATACATGCACCCCAATGTTCATAGCAGCACTGTTTACGGTAGCCAAGATATGGAAACAACCTAAATGTCCATAGACAGATGAATGGATAAAGAAGATGTGGTACATATATATAATGGAATACTACTCAGACATAAAAAGAATGAAATAATGTCATTTGCAGCAACATGGATGGACCTAGAGATTATCATACTAAGTGAAGTAAGTCAGACAGAGAAAACAAATACCATATGATATCACTTATATGTGGAATCTAAAATATGACACAAGTGAACTTATCTACTAAACAGAAACAGACTCACGGACATAGAGAACAGACTTGTGGTTGCCAAGGGGCGGGGGAGGATGGATTGGGAGTTTGGGCTTAGCAGATGCAAACTATTATATAGAGAATGGATAAACAACAAGGTCCTACTGTAGAGCACAGGGAACTAAATTCAATATCCTGTAATAGACCATAATGGAAAAGCATATAAAAAAAGAACATATATATATATATATATATATATATATATATATATATATATAACTGAATAACCTTGTTGTACACCATAAACTAACACATTGTAAATGAATTATACTTCAATAAAAATTTTTAAAAAGAAAAACTCAAAAAATTCCAGTTGAGGGATATTCTAAAAAATACTTGACCAGAGCTCCTCAAAATCCTTGATATCACCAGAAACAAGGGAAGCCTGAGAAAATTTCACAGACCACAGGAGAAGTTTTTCTTCAGAAAACTACTCAATGTAATATGATATCCTGGATGGGATCCTGGAACAGAAAAAGATGTTACATCAAAACTGAGGAAATGTGAGTGAAGTTTGACTTTAGTTAATTATAGTGTATCAACATTGGGTCACTAGTTTTAACAAATGAATCATGTAAAATATTATCAATAGGGGAAACTAAGTGTGGGTTATATGGGAACGCTCAGAGCCCTCCTAGCAATTATTTTGTAAATTGAAATGTACGTATCTAAGTGCTTATGTTCCAGGCCCTTTAGAGGGAAGGCAGATCAAGTGATGAACAAAACAGATGAAATTCCTGCCTCACTGATCTCATATACTAGGGAAAACAGACAACAAACAAATAAAAAAGATAATTTTTTACATAACATAAAATGATAAGAAGGGAATTAATCAGATGTTAAAATAAAAGTGTATTTGTGAGGCACAAAAGATGATGAGAGAGACAGGTATTTAAACAGGTTATCAGCAAGGCTAGTTACAACATTAAAAACCACAAAGCCTGTGACCATTCACTCATACACTATTCAAAATAAAACAGCAATTTTAAAATAAGTAAAACATTTTCCTATTTTTTTCCTTTTGTCAATTAAGTTATTTTTTTTTAACACTTGCCCTAAAACTATGCTTGCTGCAGCACTAACAATACATTTTTTTCTGGGCATTAGGTAAATACATCTGAGCTCAGATCTGGAAGGTAAGAAAGAATCAGAGATTTCGAAAACAAGGAAGGGCCAAAATAACAATGGCTACAGCAACAATAATAATATTAACTAAAATATATTGATCACTTCCTATATGTCTTATTATTTTACTGGTACTATCTGATTTGGTTCTCACAACAGCCCTATGTGGTAGGTATTATTGTGAATCCCAATTTACAGGTCAAAAAATTGAGGTCCAGAGACATTTACCTGACACAAGGTAGGATTGGAACTCGGGCCATCTGGACCTAGAACATATACTCTTAACCTTATTACCATACTGCTGGCTCTGTCTCAGCTAACATTTGTTGAGTGTTCAGTGAATCCCAAGTGATGGTCTAGGTCCTCACTCTATATTAATATTTCATTCTCACTATACTGCAGAAATTTGATCCTATAAATGTCACTAATTTAGAGACAAAGAAGTGAAACTAAGTTTCCAGCCCAGGCAGTTTGGCTCCAGAGGTCATGATCCATGTAGACACAGCGGCAGGATGTGTTTGAAGTATTTTTAGAATAGAAATGAGCCTAGGATAAGTAGCACCTGATTGATATTAAGATATTTGACTTTGATTCTATTATTTGTTTTTCTAAATGTCCTCTTGTATTGTTTTCTTTACCTGCACAATCTGTATTTATGGTGAATTTTTCATAGTTAGTATTTTTTAACTTCTTGAGTTAAAAGCTTATTTGACATCTCTTATTTTCTAGAATTAATGGGTATCTTAAAACATCTAAGACTGATTTTATTCCTTTGCCTTTAAAAGGTGAAGTGTTATAAGGATTTCTGAGAGCTTTGAGGGTGAAGATATGTACATCTCATGATCGAGCAATTCTACTCTTAGGAGTGTATCCTAGACTCAACCCTCTCACTGCTGTACGAGGATGTTATTTCCATTTTTATCATATGTGTACCTGTTAATATTTTTCTACCTCCATAGCTTACAATCTCCTTTAGGGCAGACACAAAATCCTCTTCATTCACTTTTTTCAGTACCCACAAGAGTACTCCACACAAGGTAGGAACTCAATATATGTGTATTGCAATGTACTCGAAAATTTAAAAGGAAGTGATGTAGTAAAGAGAATATATGTTCAGTTATATCTACTCCTTTAGGAAGCTTCCTATAATTCTTCAGACCATTTCCTTCCAGGTGGGGAGTTGCACAATTAAAAAAAAATCAGAACAAGTTTCTTATTGACAACTAGCACATAAAATATCAAGGGATTTTACTTCTGGAGATAAGTAATAAAAGATTAAGAAATTCTGAGGATTAGAGCATCCAAGAATCTCTTGCTGTATTGTGTACTTCACCGTATTTTGAGAATCTCAAGAGATTAAGGGCTATGTTGGATTTACCATTATGTAAGCATCAAATCCCAAAAGACCTTAACATTTCTCCATCTCAGATAACCCTCAACACACTTCAGTACTTACACGACTTCTATGGAATTCAAATTCCCTTCTTTCAAAAATACTCAGGCATTGAACAACTATACAGTATTAATGATATTCAATTTTTACCCTTCTTAGGAGAGTAAAGTTTGACTGTTTGTTAACTAGTCTGTTACTTTTTCCTAATAAGAGAATCTATACATATTTAACATTGAAAATGGTAAGAAGTGATAAAAATAGTTATTTGCAATTGCACGTTTAAAGTTGTAATTAAAATATTAATACCTGTGAACTCATGAATTTTTAAGAATTTCAGGATTAACAAGTATCCCAAAACACCCCCAACATTCTGAAGTATGATTAACTACTATTTTGAATGTATGCTGTACATCTAAGAAGAACAGAAATAAGGGCATTCAAATTACAGGTAAGGAAATTAATCAAAGAGATAATAATGAGATACTATTGTGAGTGTGAAATGAACATTGTGATTAAGCCACATGAAATAGCAGCAGTGCGATCTGGGAAATAGATGAGAAGGGAGCCTTACTAGTCTGGAGGCCATGCTATCAACAGCCGTTGGTCCAGGAATGAGCAAGTGGCTACATGCTAGCAAATAAGATGCAAGGCAAGGTTGCTGCAAGACTTGAGAGAACACACTTTTCTAGCACTAAAGAAAGTTGAAGGAACATAGTTCCATCAAGATAACATCAAAGAAATATGCAACATTCTTAATAAGTTTATGAACAAAGGAAGAACGTGCTTTATGGTATAGGGAACAATGTAGATTGCAGAACAGAGGGATAGAAAACCTAGATTTTTCAGTGGCTCCAGAAGCCTGTATTAATGCTAGACTTCCTATTATGTGCACTAATGAATTCATAATTATATAAAGAAGTTTGGAACAGGTTGTCTGGTGTTTAAAGACAAATATTTTAGCTACTACAGAGAGTTCTAGAAATAACCACTGTTAAAGCTATTTTCTGACATCCAACCTGCAAGCTTTCTATGAGGACCTCTGCTCACAGGGCAACCTTTCATAAGGGCAAGTGATTAAAAACCATCTTACCATTTTCACATGAGCTCTTGCCTTCTTTTCCTCCCAAACTTCAACTTTCCCATGTACTTTTATCAATTCCCGGAAGTGAATGGGTAGAGAAATTAGAAGTGTGATTGTATCTTTTTAAATTTACTTAGAGAAAAGAGATAATGAACAAGAGGGCAAAATGAAAAAGGCAGAGTTAGTTGTTTGCACAGGAACCTGTTGGACAAGAAGCCTCTCTTGTCTGGTTCTGTCATCCCTTGAGTGTTAGGAATTGGGTACTTAACAGCCACTTTCCAGAAAACTATCTTTCTACACAATGCACTTATTCAGCTATCCCTTTTTAAGTATTTGTCCTACGTTAGGTGCTACAGGGCTTATAATGTGCAACAATGATCCTTGCCTCTTAAACAATTACAAAGTAATCTGTACTGAGTATTACAAAATAACAAAGTAAGGAAAAGACAGGACAGGAAATTGACATCTATTGAGTACCGAAATTAGACCACTATTACTAAGAGCAATTAAGTATTTTCACATGGCACTAGGTATTTTCACTAGGTATTTTCACATGGCACTTATGGGAAATTCCTCCCAACTCTCTGAAGTTTGTGGTTTTATCCCCATTTTACAAGTGGAAGTGGAAACTTCAAAAGTTAAATAACTCTAGAATTAACACAGATTGTAAAAGAGCTAATATTCCAAGCCACTCCTGGGGAAAAAAAAATAGTGAAAGCTTCTAATAAGCACATGAAAGGCTTAAAGAAAATTTTGAATCAAGAATGTAGGTTGAATGTCTAAGTCTACAATTTTTCCTGTAAAAAAGACCTTCTTGAACACCTGAAAATATGACATAATGTTCTGGAAGACAACAAGTGATGTCATTAGCAAAACAAAACTTTGAATTATTTCTGAATCATAAAACGCTTCGGAAGTGAACCAGAAAAATAAGGCTTTTAGAGGATGCCATTGTTCCTGTGGTGGTCAAGTTCATGGTCAGTAGGTGTGAGACCAGAAAAGACCTCCGGAGCAATAGCAGAATGATGATATGGGGCAGGTAAAGGCTGGACTTATCCTGCACAGAGTAAGGGGCATATCTCTATGTAGACCATAAATATTCAGGGATGTAGAGACCACACACCAAGATGAAAGCCGATTTTAGTATAGTTCTTACACCTACTCCTTACAACCAGCAGGGGCAGTCATGCATCATGATAACGTCCCTACAATGATGCTAAAACAGGAATGTAGGATATAAAAGGCAGCAGACACAGCTAAAACAGCGAACATTTGAAGGAATTAAAATCAAGACAAAAGGAAAATTAGTGGAAGGACTATTGCATGAAAAAAATGAGTCAGTAAGCCAAATAAAGACATTTTAAAATAAAGATAATAACTATTGTCTGGGATTAAATAGAATATTGTTTCATACACAGACAGCTATGCAAAAGATGCAATTAGACATTTTGACATTTGAAATGTAATCACACACACACACAAACTGATGAATGGAAAAGAGTTGAAAAGTGACTAATTTTTAGATTGTTTTAGAGCATGGCATAAAAGGGTAAAGATGTAGTTTGGGGAAAAAAATTCAAGAGATAAGGATAGAATCAGATATACTAACCTAAAAATTTATTTAAACTGACAAACTTACTTAAGTCTTCAGATTATAAATATTGTCACTTGATAGTAGTGAAAAGAAAATATAAAAGATCAATATCTAGATATATTTTGGTGAAATTTTGAAAAATTAAGAATAAAGAAAAAATATGAAAGCTTCTAAAAGGAAAAAGAGGTCTGTTATTTACTGTAAAAACATAATTGGGCAATAACTTCAGAGTTCATATCAACATTACTGTGTGAGTTAGAATCTCATAACTGGAGATACTAGCATTAAAATAAAAACAAATAAATTTAAAAATTTATGTACACAAGAAATCAGAAAACTTATCACAATCACATCCTCTCTAAAAAGATAACTCAAAAATGTAAGGCAACAAAATAAAAAGTACTCGACTTCCCTGGAGGTCCAGTGCTTAAGACTTTGCCTTCCAACGCAAGGGGTATGTGTTCGATTCCTGGTCAGGGAGCTAAGATCCCACATGTCTCAGGCACAAAATACCAAAACATGAAACAGAAGCAATATTGTAACAAATTCACTAAAGATTTTTAAAATGGTCCACACCAAAAAAATCTTTTAAAAAAATGAAAAAAAATTTAAAGTGCAAATGTGAGAAATATGAAATAGCAATAATAATAAAAACAAAAAAGCAAATATGTCAATATTAATATCAGACAAAATAAAACTCAAGGTGAGGACATTAATAGGACCAAAAAGATTATTTTTTATTTTAAAATTATTCAATTAACCATGACTCTATAGCAGCCATGCACATTTCTATATATATATATAAACATTTCCTCTATCCAACAAGGTAAAAAAAACTGCAAATTGATAAAAATGAAAGTGGACATTTAAAAAATCTATAATGTGAAGTTTGATTATGAAAATTTATGAGTAAAATAGAAACAGTTAAATTATTTGTAATAATCAAAAACACAAAATTTATTTAATTTATATAATTTTCACCCAATAGAGAATGCTCATTTTTTCAAATGAATTTAGACCAATTAAAAACATAAATATGTTTATTGAAAACAAAGAAGTGGCAAAACAACAATGATGGCAATGATACCATTGAGAATTCAATAAATGGGAGTTGAAGGTGGGGATTGTTATAGAACAAGAAGGGGATGAATGATAATCTAGGAAATTCTGGTGGATATAATCTGCTGTCTGCTTCTATGATCCCAAGCTTACCTGGTTCTACTTTCATGAGCTGTCACACTATGGTCAAAAGTCATACACACTGTTGAATTCTAATGGTCAAATTATGAAATGTGTTCAGTCAGAATTATAAGACTGTGCTACAGGGTAGGGGGGAGAACAGCAACTTTTTTTTTTCTTTTCTTTTTTAATATCTTTATTGGAGTATAATTGCTTTACAATGGTGTGTTAGTTTCTGCTTTACAACAAAGTGAATCAGTTATACATATACATATGTTCCCATATCTCTTCCCTCTTGTGTCTCCCTCTCTCCCACCCTCCCTATCTCACCCCTCTAGGTGGTCACAAAGCACCAAGATGATCTCCCTGTGCTATGTGGCTGCTTCCCACTAGCTATCTATTTTACATTTAGTAATGTATATATGTCCATGCCACTCTCTCACTTTGTCACAGCTTACCCTTCCCCCTCCCCATATCCTCAAGTCCATTCTACAGTAGGTCTGTGTCTTTATTCCCATTTTGCCCCTAGGTTCTTCATGATCATTTTTTTCTTCCTTAGATTCCATATATATGTGTTAGCATACGGTATTTGTTTTTCTCTTTCTGACTGAATTCACTCTGTATGACAGTCTCTAGGTCCATCCACCTCCCTACAAATAACTCAGTTTCGTTCCTTTTTATGGTGGAGTAATATTCCATTGTATATATATGCCACATCTTCTTTATCCATTCATCTGTTGATGGACACTTAGGTTGCTTCCATGTCCTGGCTATTGTAAATAGAGCTGCAATGAACATTTTGGTACATGACTCTTTTTGAATTATGGTTTTCTCAGGGTATACACTCAGTAGTGGGATTGCTGGGTCATATGGTAGTTCTATTTTTAGTTTTTAAGGAACCTCCATACTGTTCTCCATAGTGACTGTATCAATTTACATTCCCACCAACAGTGCAAGAGAGTTCCCTTTTCTCCACACGCTCTCCAGCATTTATTGTTTGTAGATTTTTTGATGATGGCCATTCTGACTGGTGTGAGATATCTCATTGTAGTTTTGATTTGCATTTCTCTAATGATTAATGATGTTGAGCATTCTTTCATGTGCCTGTTGGTAATTTGTATATCTTCTTTGGAGAAATGTCTATTTAGGTCTTCTGCCCATTTTGGATTGGGTTGTTTGTTTTTTCAATGTTGAGCTACATGAGCTGCTTGTAAATTTTGGAGATTAATCCTTTGTCAGTTGCTTCATTTGCAAATATTTTCTCCCATTCTGAGTGTTGTCTTTCCATCTTGTTTATGGTTTCCTTTGCTGTACAAAAGCTTTTTAGTTTCATTAGGTCCCATTTGTTTACAAACCCATGTTGACAAGGGTCAATTGTATTCAATTTGGTGTAGGATCATCATTTCATCTTTCATCAATATTCATCTCCCCTTCTGTTTGGGCCATAAAGTTCTCCAACCATAACTGGGCCCTCACTTCTGCATTTCAATTCTTCTAAGTTTCCTTTCCACCTTTGATTTACCATGGGTTCTCCATTCTCTTCTCTTCCTGATCTCTTTTTCTCAAGACTCAGAAAAATATTTTCCTTCTTGACCAAGCTATATCCTATATAGCTATATCCAAGCTATATCCTGAAGGAAAATAGTTACATGTGTTCATTCTGCTGTCTAGAACTGGAAACTCTCAAATAGTTTAAGCTTTGCTGCGTTTGTTTTGTCTTGTTTTGTTATTTAACCCAGGCCATCACAGAGTCTATTATGCTAATGGATTATATGAATTATCAGATGAGATATACAGTACTTAGCATTTCTAAAATTGATTGGTCTATGCAATTCCTCCAATGTACCATGTCTCTTCCTAATTTTTTTCATTCTTTTTTTTTTCTCCTTTGAGAATTTCCTAGCAGCTCTGTCCCCCCCTCCAAAAAAAAATGCTGGAACACTGAATAAAAGTTCTGATTATAAGACACTTTCTCAATTCATTCAGGGTCATGATTGCTAGTCATTAGGTCTGAATGTTCCATCAGATGCCTTATTCCAGTTTCTTACATCTGAAGTCCTAAGTCACAGAAACCATAAATGTTAGGTGGGAACAAGAAGGATTCTTCCCTGTGCTCTGCTCACTGAAGTCTGTATCTATCATACCTGAGCACTACAGTAAATACCACCAGGCATATATCTCTTTAGAGCCACAGGTTGGCACAACAGCTTCGACCTTTAGGATGCTCATTAGAAAAGCAAAGTAGCTGAGAATGGATCACTAGGCTTTATATGAGTGCTTCTCAGAGTTTAAAAGAAAGGCTCAGATAGATTTAGGCTCAGATAGATTCCTATCTAAGAATTCAGCTCAGTTCATTCTGATTTGATTTGAACATCTTCAAGTTAAATGTACCTAATCTTTTAAAATGTCCTAGATGGTTTCTGACTAGATACCTAGGTTACTTTCTGAGGGCAAGACAGGGCTTCTGAGACTGATGTTTTGCCTCAGAGGATCAGGTCCTCCAGCAGGACTTACATTCCTGACAACATAGGAGAAAGGGGATTACTGTTTAATGTGGTGGCCATATTAAAGTTTCATGAAGAAGGAGAAGATTAAAAATATTTGTTTAAATGTCCAAAGGCAGAGAAAAGGAACTACCTATCTAGCAGGGAGACCAAAATGTTTCAAGGCGTGTTTCAAGGATGATGGACAGCTAGAGAAGAGTGTGGTACTGATATTAGGGAATAATGGATAATGTAATTGCAAAGGTACCATCCAACAAATTCAGAGGGCATATATATTAGGTTGAAACAAGGTTTCTCAACTTTAACATCTGTGGCATTTTTCATCAGTCAGTTACTAGTGGGGGCTGTTTTGTGCACTGATGTTTAGCGGCTTCCTTGGCCTCTACCCACTAGACGTCCGTAGTGCCTCTGACCTCGGTTGTAATAACTAAAAATGTCTCTAGACATTGTCAAATGTCACTGAAGAGGAGAGTGAGGGACAAAATCTCCCATGGTTGAGAACCACTGGGCTAACTGAAGGATTTTGATTAAGAAAAAACAAATGTGTTTTCTGGAGGTTATTCTGATGACACTCTGCAGAATATACTGCAAGTAAGAAGAACTAGTTTGGGTGCTAAGTTGCAATAATACAAAGATCCAGAATTAAATGGTGGGCATGGGAAGATGAGGACAAATTCTAGTGAGAAGAAAGGAATTAGGGAAACAAGATTCAGCAGAATGATAACTGAGCCTGGGGAACAGAGAAGAGGAATGTTGATTGTTTCAATGACTTAGGTGGTACAGTGAATACCAGTTTATAATTCCTTTTACTCTTGGAGCCAGATTTTATTGTGATTTCTTGTCTTCCACTTTTATGCAAGGACAAGTTAAATGTTTCTTCTTGATATGATGGGGAGAATAAGCTGATGATGTTTTAGAAATAGCTATTGGTTAAAGATGGAGAACAACTTTTGAAAACAAACAGGACCCTGTGGGGCCCTCCCGGGTACAAAAGCCTTTCCATGTCCCTGTTTCTTCTTTGTAGGAAAAAGGCTTCAGCCTCCTAGACCTTCCCTGAGTTCCAAAGGGCAGGTTCAAACAGTTACATATTGGGAGGGGTACGTGAGAGAATGCAGAAAAAATCAGTAGTGCAGTGATGGAGCAGGGTCCTGATTCCTCCTGGTTCCTCCTCAAGGAATATACATAACAATCTGATACATAACTCTCAGTTCTTCTACAGGAACTAAGGTCTCCCCACCCAGGAGGACGATGGTAACTTCAGACTGAGCACAAGCCTGTGGACCTCAGACGGTTGTTAACAATAAGGCTGATTCCAGGACCACCCTGTTTCCTTGCCACCAACCAAACAGAGGAGGGTCACACACACTGCAGACCTTCCCCCACATTTTACCTATAAAACTCTTCCCCGAAAACCATTGAAGAGTTCAGAACTTTTGAGCAGGAGCCAACCGTTCTCCTTCGTTGGCCCTGCCATAAACTTCTCTCTGCTCCAAACTCTGACTCTGCTCCAAATTCCAACATTTCGATTTGTTTGGACTCACTGTCTGTTGGGCACGTGAACTTGGGTTCTACAACACTTCAAGGAATTACACGTACAGAAAATATCAAGTGGAAAAATTAAGGAAGATGACAGAATGTTATAGGTAAAGATCTTCATGTAAAGAGGAGGAAGAAGGCAGGATGCAGGGGGAGAAAATGTCAGGCGGGTAAACAAAGACTCCAAGTCAGGGACAAAAGGAAAAATCTCTCAAGAAGGGTAAAATCAACTTCAATATTTTGGGACATTAAAGATCATGAGATCTAACAGGAGACCAAAATATTTGTGTGAATAAAAGATACAGACATTTATTGAGTAGTGGTCGGGACAGGAATTAGATGGATGTGAGTTATAGGATGATGGGTGGTTATATAGATGCATAAGATGAGTACTTTCTCAATATTTTGTCAGAATAAGAAACTAAAGAAATGGAATGTAATCCTGGGAGGGAATAAAAATCCAGTAAACAATTTCTGGAGGTGAGATCTATGTATATAGGAGGAACGAGTAAATGGAAGAAAAAAACAATTGAAAATTTGAGAGATGAACTCTAAATATTATAGATGTTGGTTAAATGTGGACCTGTCTCTGTGTTTGGGTAGGCTTTCATAAATGAACTAGTTTCTGCTTCCATGTCTTTGAGCTGTGCCTCACATTTTAACAGAACTAAAGATTGACACAATTGGGTATTACACCCATTTATTCCAAAAAGAAAGAGCAAATCCTATAAAGCTTGCCATTTTTCAAGAATTAAAAAAGTATGTCTACAAAAGGGAAAAGAAGTAAACCAAACACTCCAAATGTCAAAATCATGAACAAAGCACATCCATAAGAATCAATAAGATTAGTGTATTTATAGCCAGTGCTCCTGCATGGAGACACGGGTGGCAGGTTTTTTTTTTAGTGAACTTTATACTCTGGCCATTTGTTACTCTTTAAACTTTTGCCATATTTTTGCAAGAGGCCCTAGATTTTCTCAGCAACGACTGCTAACCATAGATGCTAAAACATCAAAGTTGTGCAGGCCATGTTCAACCAATTTGTTTCAGAAAAGCAAAGTAACAGAAGTAAGTTATTTATTGGCTCCAAAACAAGAAGCTTTAGTCATTGCAGCTGAAATTCTTTATTTTTGTTTTGGTTTAGACATCAAAATGAGGACTGGCATTAAAATGCAAAGCCTCAACCCTGCCTGTCTGTAGCTCACTGAATTGCTGCCTTCCTGTCTCAGACTCCCACGGTTGCTTTCAGCTGGGGAAGGTAAAATATTCAAATAGATACTGGGGTTGGCTCTTTGAGGTGAGTTAAAGTGTGGGCAATGTGCACATTATTTATTTAATGCTCTGTTTCAAGTCAAGGGTGAAAAATGACTGCAGTTACTAGATAAAGTGAAATAATGCAATGTTGTTTTTGTATGTACAGTCACCCCTTGTATCTGCAGGGAATTGTTTCCAGGAACCCCTGTGGATATCAAAATCCATGGATGCTCAAGTCCATTACATAAAATGGTGAAGTGTTTGCATATAACCTACACACATCTTCCCATATACTTTATTTTTTTAGCTATCTTTATTGGAGTATAATTGCTTTACAATGTTGTCTTAGTTTCTGCTGTACAACAAAGTGGATCAGCTATAAGTATACATTTATCCCCATATCCCCTCCCTCTGGAGCCTCTCTCCCCCTTCCCTATCCCATCCCTTTAGGTTGTCACAAAACACCGAGCTGATCTCCCTGTGCTATGCAGCAGCTTCCCACTAGCCATCTATTTTACATTTGGTACTGTATATATGTCCATGCCACTCTCTCACTTTGTCCCAGCTTCCCCTTCCTGCCCTGTGTCCTCAAGAAATCATCTCTAGATTACTTATAATACCTAATACAATGTAACTGCTATGTAAATAGTTGTAAACACAATATAAATGCTATGTAAATAGTTGCCAGCATGGGGTAAACTCAAGTATTGGTTTTTGGAACTTTCTGGAATTTTTTTGGAACAGTTTTGAACCTTGATTGGTTGAATCCATGAATATGAAATCTGTGGCTAAAAGAGCCCAACTGTATGGTCATAGTTCTTTTTAATTATTATTTAAAGTTAAAATTGCCTACTTGGTTATTTGACATATGTTCCTAAACCACAGGCTTTAAGAAATCAGTCTGTGTGTCATCAGTGTTTCCTACTATAAACATTGATGAATTTCATCTCTGTTCCTACTTTCTATAAGTTAGAAACACACACTACAGAAGCTGCCTACAGAAGCTGTTAGTTAATGTGAACTCATTTGTACCCTAACTATTTTCTGCCCACACTGTCTTCACTATTACTCATTGGAGAAAGACTTTGGAATTCATTCTTTGTGCAGACCTTATGCTAGAGACTAAGAATAAACAGAGGAATGAGAAATACTTCCTACTCTCTTGTGGCTCACAACAGAGCTAGTCACTACACAAGATGTACACAGTAGGAGTGGGGAGGAATCAAGGAAACCTTCAACAGAGGAGGAGACCCCCGAATGGCACATTGAAATATGCCAGGTCATCAGGTGGGTTACAGTGATTGGGCATCCAGGAAATTGAAATAGCATTCACAAGTACAGACTCTGACAGGCCATGGGAGATTTGGGAAATTGCAAGGGTTTCAGAATATCCAAAGCTTAGAGAACACGGGCTCCATGGTTAAAATGAGGAAAGACTTAGGACTAGCAATGTGAGAAAGATACCACCAAAGGAATCTCCTGGAAACTGCATTTCCCTAACAAAGATACTATTAATAATGATTGAGAGTGGCCTTTGTGCTAATGGAGAATGTGAGGGAGAGAACGTCCACGCCGACCTCCAAAACCAGCATCTGGAACTTCCTCTAATGACAGAATTTTTACAAGAAATCAGGCAAGAAAGTCAGGGGTTAGAGCCAAAAGGTCTTCTCTCCCTATACTTTGCTGAGGTGATGGGAATCATAAAATATTCTCAGCCGGAAGGAAACATTGGTTTCACAATTTGGGAGGAGACTTTGGGAATTCAGTGAAGTCTGGATTGGAGTAGGTCAGGACTGGAGTGAGGGCCTTTTGTGTAGGTAGCGCTCCTTTCTTGGAATTAAATGACACAAAGATGTGACTGAGATTATAGTCCATGAAACTCCTGCTGATGCCAGTGCTCCAGGCTGGCATTGAATTTGTCTGCCACTGACCATGCTTTAGTTACTTCTGTTTTTCAGGCAGCATTAGGTAATGAAGTCAGACAGTTTCAGATTAGACTTAGCCCAATCATTAGCCGTGAGACATCGAGACATCGGGCAAATTCCAAAACCTACTTCCCTCCTTCGTCCTTCCCTCTCTTCCTTGCTTTCACATTGAAAATCCTATTATGCATTCATTTGCAAAATCTAGTTTATTTTTGTAAATTATGCATGTATATAGACTAATCAATGTGATGAAAATTATTATAAAAATCAGCAGACCCTCACTTACGTCATTCCAATTCCCATTTCTTCAAGCAAGATATTATATATATATATGTATTTATCTTTGTTTATTTCTAAATACCTTGCTGAAATTTGTTATTCTTAATTTGCATTAGAAAATTCGATAATGGCATTCCCCCATAGAACGTGAGGTTTTAGATTTCTGTCACCTGGTACTCAGCCTCTAGTACACACACACACTCTCTGGTCTGAACATCTTCCTCTCCTCCATTCTCCCAACACAGTTGAGTCATAATTAAATCAAAATTGATACTTTATATTTTTATGATCATGTGACAGTTGCTATTCACAGTTAAAGCACATATTTTATCACTTTACTATTCCTTTCCTGTACAATGTTTTAGTTTTTCTGCAGTTGATATTAGTTTTTGTTGTTTTCTATTTTTCATTTTCCTAGTTTTCTATAAACTTATAATGAATTCAACCCTAAATCTTCTCTCTCTCATAGTTTTTCTGTCACTATTTTCATTGTCATTTAGGATTACATTGCTTTTCTCTTTCTGAATGAATGATTCCTGGAGCCTCAGATCGACTCCAGTTTTCCAGATCCTACTACTGGAAGCCCTCTACAGGCCAGGCAGAGCCATCATCCTAGCCTGCATTGTCCAACAGAAATAGAATGGGAGCTACATAAGCAAGTTTAAGTACTAGTAAAAAGTAAACATGAATCAAGCAAATTTAATTTTAATAATATATTCTATATAAACCAATATGTGAAAAAACATCATTTCAGTGTACAATCAATATATAAATTTGAGATATTATATATTCTTTATATTTATACTAAACTTTGAAATCCACAGTGCAGTTTATTTTTAATCCCCTCTACTAAAGCTACTTATTTCTCTCTCTAAGGTCATCTTAAGTTTCATGGTGCCAAATCCATTGGCTAAATTTCAGTCCTCAATTTACCTGACTTATTCAAAGAATTTGAAGCAGCTCACCACTCTGGCTTTCCCAAAACATTTTATTCTTGAATTCTTGACATTTACTCTCACTTTCCTCCTTTTCGTTTAGCCTCTCCTCATCATATAGAGTAACTCCCAGTTTTGTTCCTTTTTATAGCTGTGTAGTATTCCATTTTATATATGTGCCATATCTACTTTATACTTTTGTCTGTCGATGGACATTTAGGTTGCCTCCATGATCTGGCTGTTCTAAATAGTGTTGCAATGAACATTGGGGTGCATGTGTCTTCTTGAATTATGGCTTTCTCTGGGTATATGCCCACTACTGGGATATCTGGGTTATATGATACTTCTATTTTTAGTTTTTTAAGGACTCTCCATACTGTTCTCCATAGTGGATGTATCAGTTTACATTTCCACCAACAGTGCAAGAGGGTCCCCTTTTCTCCACACCCTCTCCAGCATTTGTTGTTTGTAGATTTTCTGATGATGCCCATTCTAACTGGTGTGAGGTGATACCTCATTGTAGTTTTGCTATGCATTTCTCTAATAATTAGTGATTTTGAGCATCTTTTCATGTACCTCTTGGCCATCTGTAAGTCTTCTTTGGAGAAATGTATATTTAGTTGTTCTGCCTATTTTTTGATTGGGTTGTTTGTTTTTTTAATATTGAGCTGCATGAGTTGTTTATATATTTTGGAGATTAATCCTTTGCCCATTCATTCATTTGCAAATATTTACTCCCGTTCTGAGGGTTGTGTTTTCATCTTGTTTATACGTTCCTTTGCTGCACAAAAGCTTTTAAGTTTCATTAGGTCTCATTTGTTTATTTTTGGTTTTATTTCCATTACTCTAGGAGGTGGGTCAAAAAAGATCTTGCTGAGATTTATGTCAAAGAGTGCT
The DNA here is from genome assembly GCF_026419965.1 of Kogia breviceps. NCBI lineage: Eukaryota > Metazoa > Chordata > Mammalia > Artiodactyla > Physeteridae > Kogia > Kogia breviceps. The sequence continues at coordinate 92,358,530 of NC_081311.1, forward strand.
CTTCCCAGGTTTTCCTCTAAGAGTTTTATAGTGTCTGGTCTTACATTTAGGTTTCTAATCAACTTTGAGTTTATTTTTGTGTATGGTGTTAGGGAGTGTTCTAATTTCATACTTTTACATGTAGCTGTCCAGTTTTCCCAGCACCACTTAATGAAGAGACTGCCTTTTATCCATCATATATCCTTGCCCTCTCTGTCAAGGGTTAATTAACCAAAGGTATGTGGGTTTATCTCTGGGTTTTCTATCCTGTTCCATTGATCTATATTTCTGTTTTTGTGCCAGTACCATACTCTCTTGATTACTGTAACTTTGTAGTTTAATCCGAAGTCAGGGAGTCTGATTTCTTCAGCTCCATTTTCTTCCCTCAAGATTGCTTTGGCTAGTCAGGGTCTTTTGTGTCTCCATACAAATTTTAAGATTTTTTGTTCTAGTTCTGTCAAAAATGTCATTTCATAATTTGATAAGGATTGCACTGAATCTGTAGATTGCTTTGAGTAGTATAGTCATGTTCACAATATTGACTATTCCAATCCAAGTACATGGTATATCTCTCCATCTTTTTGTGTCATCTTTGATTTATATCATCAATGTCGTATAGTTTTCTGAGTACAGGTCTTTTACCTCCTTAGGTAGGTTTATTCCTAGGTATTTTGTACTTTGGGTTTCAATGGTGTATGGGATTGTTTCCTTAATCTCTCTTTCTGATCTTTCATTGTTAGTGTATAGGATTGTAAGAGATTTCTATGCATTAATATTCTATCTGCAACATTACCAAATTCATTGATTAGCTGTAATCGTTTTCTGGTGGCATCTTTAGGATTCTCTATGTATAGTATCATGCCGTCTGCATACAGTGACAGTTTTACTTCTTCTTTTCCAATTTATATTCCTTTTATTTCTTTTTCTTCTCTGATTGCTGTTGCTAGGACTTCCAAACTATGTTGAATAATACTGGCGAGAGTGGACATACTTGTCTTCTTCCTGATCTTAGGGAAAATGCTTTCAGTTTTTCACCATTGATAATGATGTTTGCTGTGGGTTTGTCACTTATGGTCCTCATTCTGTTGAGGTAGGTTACCTCTATGCCTGCTTACTGGAGAGTTTTTTTTCATAAATGGGTGTTGAATTTTGTTAGAAGCTTTTTCTGCATCTATTAAGGTGATCATGTGGTTTTTATTCTTCAATTTGTTAATATGGTGTATCACATAGATTGATTTGCATATATTGAAGACCTCTTGCATCTCTGGAATAAATCCCACTTGATCATGGTGTATGATCCTTTTAATGTGTCACTGGATTCTGTCTGTTAGTAATTTGTTGAGGATTGTTGTATCTATATTCATTAGTGATATTGATCTGTAATTTTCTTTTTCTGTCATATCTTTGTCTGGTTTTGGTATCAGGGTGATGGTAACCTTGTAGAATGCATTTGGGAGTGTTCCTTCCTCTGCAATTTTTTGGAAGAGTTTGAGAAGGATGGGTCTTAGCCCTTCTCTAAATGTTTGATAGAATTCACTTGTGAAGCCATTTGGTCCTGGGCTTTTGTTTGTTGGAAGATTTTTAATCATAGTTTAAATTTCATTACTTGTGATTGATCTGTTCTTATTTTCTATTTCTTCGTGGTTCAGTCTTGGAAGGTTATACCTTTCTGAGAATTTGTCCATTTCCTCCAGGTTGTCCATTTTGTTGGCATAGAATTGCTTGTAGTAGTCTGTTATGATGCTTTGTATTTCTGTGGTGTCCATTGTAACTTCTCCTTTTTCATTTCTAATTTTATTGATTTGAGTCCTCTCCCTGTTTTTCTTGATGTGTCTAACTAAAAGCTTATCAATTTTGTTTATCTTCTTAAAGAACTAGCTTTTAGTTTTATTGATCTTTCCTACTGTTTTCTTTGTATTTATTTCATTTACTTCTGCTCTGATATTTATTATTTCTTTCCTTCTGCTAACTGTGGCTTTTGTTTCTTCTTCTTTCTCTAGTTTCTCTAGGTGTCAAGTTAGAATGCTTTGGGGATTTTTCTTACTTCTGGAGGTAGGACTGTATTGCTATAAACTTCCCTCTTAGAACTGCTTTTGCTGCATCCCATAGGTTTTGGATCACCGCTTTTTGGTTGTCATTTTTCTCTAGGTAATTTTTGATTTCTGCTTTGATTTCCTCAGTGATCTCTTGGTTATTTAGTAACATATTGTTTAGCATCCATGTGTCTGTGGTTTTTAAGTTTTTTCATTGTAATTGATTTCTAATCTTACAGTGTTGTGGTCGGAAAAGATACTTGATATGATTTCAATTTTATTAAATTTACCAAGGCTTGATTTGTGACCCAGGATATATCTATCCTGGAGAATGTTCCATGTGCACTTGAGAAAAAAGTGTAATCTGCTGTTTTCAGTGGAATATCCTATAAATATCAATTAAATATATCTGGTCTATTGTGTCATTTAAAACTTGTGTTTCCTTACTAATTTTCTCTCTGGATGATCTGTCCATTGGTGTAAGTGAGGTGTTAAATTCTCCCACTATAACTGTTTTAGTGTCAATTTCCTGTTTTATAGCTGTTAGTTGTTGTCTTATGTATTGAGGTGCTCCTTTGTTGGGTGAATATATATTTATAATTGTTATATCTTCTTCTTGGATTGATCCCTTGATCATTAAGTAGTGTCCTTCCTTGTCTCTTGTAACTTTCTTTATTTTAAAGTCTATTTTATCTGATATGAGAATTGCTACTCCAGCTTTCTTTTGATTTCCATTTTCATGGAATATCTTTTTCCATCCCCTCACTTTCAGTCTGTATGTGTCCCTAGGTCTGAAGTGGGTCTCCTGTATACAGTGTATATATGGGTCTTGTTTTTGTATCCATTCAGTGAACCTGTGTCTTTTGGTTGGAGCATTTAGTCCATTCACATTTAAGGTAGTTATAGATATGTATCTTCCTATTACCACTTTCTTAATTGTTTTGGGTTTGGTTTTGTAAGTCCTTTACTTCTCTTGTGTTTCCCACTTAGAGAAGTTCCTTTAGCACTTATTGTAGAGCTGCTTTGGTGGTACTGAATTCTCTCAGCTTTTGCTTGTCTGTCAAGTTTTTGATTTCTCCGTCAAATCTGAATGAGAGTCTTGTCAGATAGAGTAATCTTGGTTTTAGTTTCTTTCCTTTCATCACTTTAAATATACAGTTGCATTCCCTTCTGGCTTGTAGAATTTCTGCTGAGAAATCAGTGGTTTACCTTATGGGAGTTCCCTTGTATGTTAGGTTTCGTTTTTCCCTTGTTGCTTTTAATAACTTTTCTTTGTCTTTAATCCTTGTCAGTTTGATTACTATGTTTCTCAGCATGTTTCTCCTTGGATTTATCCTGCCTGGGATTCTCTGTGCTTCCTGGACTTGGTTGGTTATTTCCTTTCCCATGTTAGGGAAGTTTTCAACTATAGTCTCTTCAAATATTTTCTCTGGTCCTTTCTCTCTCTTTTCTCCTTCTGGGACCCCTGTCATGAAAATGTTTGTGTGTTTAATGTTGTCCCAGAACTCCCTGAAGCTGTCTTCATTTTTCTTCATTCTTTTTTCTCTATTCTGTTCTGTGGCAGTGAATTCCACCATTCTGTCCACTTCACTTATCCATTATTCTGCTATTGATTCCTTCTAGTGTATTTCTCATTTCAGTTATTGTATTGTTCATCTCTGTTTTTTCTTTAATTCTTCTAGGTCTTTTTTAAACTTTTTTTGCATCGTCTTGATCTTTGCCTCCATTCTTTTCCAAGGTAGTGGATCATTTCACTATCTTTATTCTGAATTATTTTTCTGGAAATTTGCCTATCTCCCCTTCATTTAGTTTTTTTTCTGGGGTTTTATCTTGTTCCTTCATCTGGTACATACCCCTCTGCCTTTTCATTTTTTTAATCTTTCTGTGAATGTGGCTGTCATTCCACAGGCTGCAGGACTGTATTTCTTCTTACTTCTGCCCTACAGTGCATCCTATACTAAGAGAAGGAGTCAGCAAACCTGTTGGCCAAACCTTGCCTCTTACTTGATTTTATAAATAAAGTGTTATTGGAACAAATCTCCCCTATTTGTTCCTTATTGTCATTGGCTGCTTCATGTCACTATAGCAGAGTTGTCCAAACTACAAATTCAAAAATATTTACCACCTGGTACTTCATAGAAAACGTTTGCCAACTCCTGACTTAAAGCTCATCCCTATTTAGAGTAACTACATTTCAAGTGTTCAGTAGCTGTATTCTATTCTATTATCTTTCTTCCCCTTTTGTTTCCTTCAATGTTTTAGTAGCTAGAGCATATCTTTTAGAACATTTTTTGAGAAAAAGTGCAGGGAAAGTAAAATTTTATAAGCCTCAGTGTGTTTATTGTACCATCAAAATAAATTCACACACCGACTAGGTAGGAATATCCAGATTGGGAGGCATTTGTACTAAATTTAAACTTTATCCTCTTAGTCTTTTGGCTTCAGCTTTGCTATTGAAAGTCTCAGACTCCTTTCTATTTCCTGGTATTTTATTTGAGACTCTGTGAGTGGCAAGGAGCAGGGGCCAGGCTTTGTTTCTCTCAGGAATCTTGTAGCATCTTTTCTTAGTCCAGAGTATTCAGAGTTTTAACAATGTTTAACTTGATTTTCTATTTATAAGTATTCATTTAAATGTTCTCTTTTAGGGCCACTACCTTTACCTTGGCTTGGTGTCCCCAAAGCAAGAAACACTGTTTTGTCTTCTATAGAAAATATGTCTTTCCTCTTTTTCTTCTGAAGCAGTTGTCCAGCTAGGCAGAGTAGGAGAGATAATAAATGTCTTCCATTATAAGATATTATAATGTTTGTTTCCCTGCCTTCACCCCTACTATTGTGAGTACCTACTTGCACAAGATTATGGACATTTTGTTTTTCTTTATCTTTCTTTCTTTCTTTCTTTCTTTCTTTCTTTCTTTCTTTCTTTCTTTCTTTCTTTCTTTCTTTCTTTCTCTTTCTTTCTTTCTTTCTTTCTTTCTTTCTTTCTTTCTTTCTTTCTTTCTTTCTTTCTTTCTTTCTTTCTTTCTTTCTTTCTTTCTTTCTTTCCTTCTTCTTCCTTCTTTCCTTCCTTCCTTTATTTTGGTATATACTGAGTTGCTTTTTATTTTTTTCCACTGCTACCTAAGGGAATATCACTCTCTGGTCTATTATTTCCCATGCATCTGTCTGCTTTGCAGCTTCCCAAAACATTATAGTCATTTTCTTTGCTGCTATTTAATTTTAAATTTATGCTTGTAAACAAATTTTTATGTAATTTTCATGGGATATTGGGATAGAGCATGCATGTTTAATCTACCAGCTTAAATAAAAAATCCTCCAATTACTTTCCAAAACCTTATTTTCTCATATTTAAAGTGGGGATAATAATATTTACCTTACACAGTTGTTTGAAGATTAGAGACAATATTTTCATGAACAATATCTCTCACCTAGAAACTCCATAAAAATAAATCAAATGACTGTGTTAAATGTCTTCATGATAAGACACAGTAAGAACAGAATCAGATAATGACAAAGCAGAAAGATTGTGCCACTCAATCTTCTCTTTTATAATTGAACTACAAATTCAATTGTAATTTGTTTGTACTTTTGAATCTCATTACTTTATAAGACTGTTCAGTTGTACTATGCTACTAATAACTTACATGATGACTTACAGGTAGATAAAACTCAAGCCAGTTATGAAAAAAAATAAAAAGTTTGGTGAGGCTAGAAATGTTTAAAATTTTATGGATTCTTTAAATGAATCTATAATCTTCTATTTGTATATCATTTTAATATTGATTTTTTCTCAGTGTGTTTACTTCCAAACACACCAAATACATGCAATCATTCCAAATTCCCTATTTCAGGTACAAGATCTGGGAGAGAGATGGAGCAGAAATGCAAGGCTATGCTGGTACAGGCAGCCCATAGTGGCAGTTCTTCTCTAGAGAGTCTGAAACAAGTACAGACCCAGAACAAAGATCATGTGGTGTGGTTGATCAGTGGACTAAAAAGGTGAAGAAATTGTTGATCCCTTGGAAGGACCAACAGGAAGTGCTGATCAGACAAGAAGACAGAGAGGATGTGGAGGCTGAAACAAAGATGGCAAAAGCGGAATAAAGACACTGATAACGTGCATATGGATTCAAGACAATTGTCCTGCTTTTCTGACATAGGACAGAACAAACATAGTTCATCCTTACATTTCCCCATTTTCCACTGAGTGAAATCTGAAAGATATTACATTGATTCTTCTGTTCAGAATCTTGTCAAAAACCCTTCTTAACATTTTATTGCTAGTCCTGCTCCTTTAAACCAGTCTCATTCTGTCTTCCCTGACTGGTCTTTCTTCACTACAAACTAGGTTAATTTTCTAACCATTTTACTGCATCATATAGTAAATAAACCCCCAAGGATGAAACACTGCTTATCAGAAGAAGTGTAAACTCTGTTTCATGCACAGTTTCTCAGTATTGTCATGTAGTGAAGACTCTGTTTCAATATTTTAAACAAACAAAACTTGACAGATCTCAAATGTGAAAGAATGACTTTCAGAATATACAGAGTCATTTTAATGTAACAGTTAAGAGTAAGGCTCTGGAAATTGATACCGTGGGTTCAGATCTCACTCCACCATTTACTAGCCATATGGCCTTTGTCAGACTACTTAACTTTCTTATACCTTGATCTCTTAATCACAAAAACTGGGTAATCACAACAGAGCCAACCTCACAGGGTTGTTTTAAGAATTTAAATGAAACACAAAAAATCACATATAAAAGCTTCCTATTTTAAATGCTCAATAAATGTTAACTATTATTAATTATTGATTAATAAAACATGCATTGAAAAAATAGGCAGTATAAATTTGTATTTTATTCACCACAGATGCATCTCCATAAATTTAGAACAAGAAAACAATCGTTAATAAACATATGATGTATTTCTAAAATCTGTAGAGGATGTTTAGTGCACATTTGGAATTTCAGATTATTTTAATAATTTTCTGGTACCTTGGGTTTTAGAACCAGTGGGTCTAGCATAATTACATTTAAGACCTTCTAATTTGCTAATCATATTACTTTTGAAATCAGTATTTTAAAATCATTTTGAAATTCTATATTCTTTTGAAAGTCTAATAAAAGCCTTTAGATGATCTCCTCAGCATGAAGATGCATAAACATGAATATATACAAAATTAGATATTCTGATTTCACTAAATGAGCTAATACAGACTTAGCACTTGGAATAATCTCTGAAACTTAGTCAGTACATTAAAAGATATGCATTAATTATAATTTTATGTTTATGAGACTGTGTGATGGCATTTCCACCACATTCTTCTCATGAGAAAAAAAAGAAAAAGAAAAAATTATCCCCCAAACAATTAGAAGAATAAAATGGACTTACATTGAAATTTCAATGAAACTAGGAATTACACATAATGTCCTCATAATGTTCAAGCAGGAACTGTGAGATGTACTGAAAATTACTTGAAAGAGTGGAGAGACAGGTGACATGACATCTATAGTGGAAGATCTCACAGAAATGTGGAATCTGAGCACAGTTTTCTAGAGTAGATAGCTTGCCTTGAAGGGTCAAATTTACATTATCTTTAGAACAATGGCAACGGGGTGTTTTCTCCAACAGTAAAACCTTTCTTTAACTCTATTTCACATGATGAAGAAGCAGAGGAGTCCAACCTGATGAAGTACACAGAGAAGTCATTTTAGTAGGATGCTTTCTCTCTGAGAAGCATGTCATATAAAAGAAATGTTATCGCTTTTAGTAACCATGCAGCTACTGATCTCTATTGACTGGGAAGAAGTTAAAGCCAAATCAATGAAAGTAAGATGACTATATGTTTTGTGGAGCTTCACTGTAATCTAGATAGTATTTCTTCTGGCTTAGAATACTTCCCTGGCTTATTCCTACAAACCTGTTGTAAATAGTTGATACAAAATATAAATTGTATTCAATGGTGAGAAAGACTAAAATAGGCAACAATACAATGTACAAAGACACTACTTGTAACACTAAAAGGGAATAGGAGGTTAAATACATAATGAAAGCAGAGAAGAACACTCAACACACACAAAAATAAATCATCAGCAAGCAGATGAAAGGGGTGACCACACATAAATTCAAAAAGATGGGGAGATACAAGATAATGGTAGGGGATTAAAAGGCACAGATTATTATGTATAAAATAAATTAAGCTACAGGATATATTATACAGAACAGGGAATATAGCTAATATTTTATAATAACTTTAAACAAGTATAATCTGTAAAAATATTGAAATAATATGTTGTATACCTAAAACTATAATATTGTAAATCAACTTTGTCAATAAAAATAAGTAAGTAAATAAAATAAAATTATGTAAACTTTAAAAAAGGATGAGACATTTGAGATAAAATCAGAGGTGTTCAAAATTTGGAATGATAGTGCAAAATAACAGCAAGACATGATTCAGGATCTAACACCTCAGTTAAAACAATGAAAAGTAAAAAAAAAAGAAAATCATGCCAGAAACAAATTCTATGTAAGAAGTAACACAAAGAAAAAGTAGACACTGCTGAGAGCAGTTAGGGATATACAAAACAGAATGTAGAAAAGAAAAAAGAAAGAAAAATTAAGGGAAAACAAACAGGAAATTGAAAGAAAATATAAATATTTATTAGGAAAGACAAAAGAGATGCCACATTTACACAACTATGTCTTTTTGAAATAAAAGAATCAAATTTGAAAAGTTCCAAGATAGAATCCAAGAAAAGTTTCCAAAATTAAAAGACCTAAATGTAAGCATTGAAGGAAACATCATTTTCCTAAAGAAAACCAAAGATTAAAAAAATGATTGTTAATGTAGTACATCCTTGAAAAATCAATGGCTGTTTAAAATAACTGACTTTTGCAGGGTGTTGAAGGCTTAATCCCCATTAATTCAGAATGTGACTGTATTTGGAGATAATACTTTTAAAAATGCACAGTAGTAAATCAACTATACTCCAGTAAAATTTTTTTTTAAATAAAAGGATGCATACTAATATAGGGATAACTATGTAAAGAAGCAATAAGAGAATCGCCAACTACAAGCCAAAGAGAGTGGAGTCAGAAGACATAAACCCTGCTGGCACCTTACCTTTGAAATTCCAGCATCCAGAACAAGGAGAAAAGAAATGTCTCTTAGTTAAGCCACTCAGTCTCTGGTATTTTGTTATGGCATCCCTAGCAAACTAATACCAGAATATTTAAGGCAAAATAAAATATCAAGCTATGTGGAAGATTAAAAAAAAAATCTGAGGTAGGTCTTAGACTTCTACAGTAATATTAAAATTTAGGTGACTTTTTATGATATCTCAGTTCTAGGGGACAGAGTGGTTCAAGAATTTTATAGCCAATCAAACTGCCACAAGTTAAATGCAACACACGAATATTTATAAATATAAGAGAACTCTAACAGTATAGTTTGCATAAACACTTTATTTTTAAACTACTATAGAATATAATTTAATTAACAAAAACATGGGTGCTTAATTAACAATGAAATATCTCTCAGAGAGCAATACATTGATTCAAATTTATAATTAAATTTTTTGTGGAATTTATATTTATAGAACAGAATGAATACATTAGAAACTACATGGATGTAGAAATAATATGACTAATAATAGGTAGGAGAGGAAGGAAGAATGTATACCAGGAGCATTATAAACCACAGTGACATTTTCAAGTTTAATATGAGGGGTCAAAATGTAATTTAAAGAATATAAACCAAATATTAGATATACTCATGTAAATAGTGAAGAACTAAGAAAAATAAAATAATGAACTAAAATGTGTGGTGATGCTGAGAGGAGGAGGATGGAGAGATGCACAAAACTGTAAAGTATACTGATATATAAATTGCTCGAGTTAGAAAGTCAAGGGTTACTACCAAAGATAAAAGAGGATCAAATAAATTGTAGACAGCTATGGTTAAAGTAGTAATGGCTAGAAAAGCTTAAAAAAATAATTTTAAATTATGAGAAAAGAATCTTATGTATAGAAAATCAATAGCAAAACAGGAAATGAAAATACCAACCATATCAATAATCATATTATGTGCAAATGGACTATAGACCCATTAAAAGTTAGACGGTATCTAGTTAGATAAAACAAAGATCCAAATATAAGTTGCCTTAAAGAGACAAACCTTAGACTCCAGGAATAGAATAGTGTATATTATAGAAACAGTAATCATATGAGAAATAAGGTGGATGCATTAACATGAAACAAAATAGACTTAAGAAAAAAAAAGAAAAAGAAGTATCACTAGTGACATAGAGGAACTTTCCTAGAAGAGTTAATACATTAGAAAGAAACAGCAAGTATAAATGTACATAGGCCTGATAACAAAATATATGAGCATCAAAATACATGAAACAAAAATGGAAGGGATTGAAAGAAGAAAGAGACAAAACAAGAATAACATTTGGAGATTTCAATACATGACAATCAATAATTGATATGACAACTAGACAGAAAATTAGCATGGGCATAGAAGAGCTTAAGAACACTATTACCAACTTGACCTAACTTATATAAAATGTTGAATCCAATGCAGAATATGCAGTATTTTTAAGCATACATGGAACATTTTCTAGGGTAGACCATATGTTAGGGCACAAACAAGTAAATTTTAAAATATTGAAGTCATACAAATTATGGTCTCTGACCACAGCAGACTTAAATTAGAAATCAATAATGAAAAGAAATATGGGAGATTCTCAAATATTTTGAAACTAAATTATCCTCTTCTAAATAATCAATGGGTCAAGAAAAAATTCCAAGGGAATTTAAAAAATATTTTGAATTAATGGTAACAAAAATAGAATATATCAACCTATATAGACAAAAGGCCAAGTAGTACTTAGAAGAAAATTTATATTGCAAATGCCTACATGGGAAGAAAGAAAAGTCTTGAATCAGTTAGCTAAGCTACTATCAGGAGAAACTAGAAAATGGAAGAATACTAAACTCAGAGCAAGCAAAAAAATAAATAATATAGAGCAGAAATCAATGGTTTTTTTTTTTTTTTTAAAGAAAATACAGCAAATTCCCTGGTGGTGCAGGGGTTAAGAATCTGCCTTCCTGTGCAGGGGATGCAGGTTCAATCCCTGGTCGGGTAACAAAGATCCCATATGCTGTGGGACAACAAAGCCCACGTGCTCTAGAGCCCATGCAGCACAGTTAGAGCGACTGAGAGCTGCAACTACTGAGCCCACACTCTCTGGACCCCATGCACCACAACTAGAGAGAAGCCCACACACCACAATGAAGAGCCCATGTACCACAACAAAAGATCCTGTGTTCTGCAACTAAGACCTAATGCAGCCAAATAAATAAATAAATAAAAGAAAATAGAACACAAGGGAGAAAGTCAATGAAATTTTAAAAATTGGCTCTCTGAAAATAACAACAAAATTCATAAACCTGTAGCTATATCAGGGGTCAGCCAACTATGTCCACTCTGGCTTGTGGACTGTTTTCTACAAAAAAAAATAAAATAAAAATTATTGGACTACAGCAATGTACATTTATTGGAGCACAGCACTGTACATTTATGTATTGTCTATGGCTGCTTTCACACTACAGTAACAGGTTTAATTAGTTGCAGTAGACACTCTATGACCTGTAAGTCATAAAACATTTATTATCTAGTTCTTTACAGAAAAAGTGTGCCAACACTCAGTGTGATACTGACTGACCAAGACAACAGAAAAAAAGACAGAAAATATCATAATTAGGAGTAAAACAATGTAACTATTACCAACCCTTCAGAATATAGAATATGGGAAAAAATAGGTCAACAAAGTAGACAATTTAGATGAAATCAATAAATTCTAGGAAGACAAAAGTTACCAAAACTGACTCAAGACTATAGGAAAGCAGAAAGAAAAATAATAAACAGAAAACAAACAAATTGAATTAATAATTAGAAATATTACCCCAAAGGGAGGCTTAGACACAGATTGCTTCAGTGTTATATTCTGCCATCTATTTAAAGAAGAAATACCAATTATTCACAAACACTTTCAATTAATAAGAGAACATTTTCCAACTTATTCTATGAGGCCAGTATTACCCGGATACAAGCCAGACAAAGATATCACAACCAAAGGAGACTATGACTAATATCTCTTATGAACATAGACACAAAAATCTTTAACAAAATAGTAACAAAAACATATAAAAAGAATTTTATACCATGATCAAGTAGAATTTATCTTAGGAATGCAAAGTTGGTTTAACAACTGAAAATCAATTAATGTAATACATAAAGTTAATATAATAAAGGGCAGGAAAATACCACATGAATATCTCAATTAATGCAGAAAAATTGACACTAATTTATACAAACTTATAATAAAACTCTTAAAAAACTAGAAATATAAGGGAAGTTGTTTAACCTCCTAAAGACTATCTATGAAAATCCTATAGCTAAAATGTTACTTAATGGTGAAAGACTGAATGTGTTTTCCCCTAATATCAGCAAGAAGCTAGGGATACCTGCTCTTGCTACTTTTGGTCAATATTGTGCTGTGGTTCTAGGCAGTGAAATAATGTTGAAGGAAGAAAGGAAGGAAAGGAAGGAGGGAGAGAGGAGAGAAAGTCATCACTATAGGAAAGAAAAAAAGCTCTATTCACAGATGACATAATTCTGTAAGTAGAAAATACTAATACACTAATAAGAAAAAATGCTTAAAAAACAAGTTTATTATAGTAGCAGGATATAGTATGAATATATAAAAAATGAAATTAATTTTATTTCTAAACACTAACAGTGAATAATCCAAAAATAAAATTAAGGAAACAATTCCATTCACAATAGCCACCAAAAAGAAAAAAAGTACTTGAAAATAAATTTAATAAAATAAGATCTAAAGGAAAAACTCCAAAACATTGCTGAGAGAAATTTAAAATAAAAGTAAATGAAAAATATTTTTATGTTCATGGATTAGAAGACTAAAAATTTCAAAATCAGCAATTCTCTCCAAAACAATCCACATATTCAATGCACTCCATATCAAAATATTAAAAGCCTTTTTTGCAAAAATTGACAAACTGATTCTAAAATATATGAGACATTATGAGTCACCTGAAAAAGCCAAAGTAAAACAAATTCAAAGAATTACACTACACAGTTTCATACATAAAGCAATTATTTTGTCCAAGAAAAAGTGGTCTTGGTATAAAGTTAAGCATATAAATCAATAGGACAGAACTGAACTCTTACAATCGATTTTTGACACAGGTGTCAAGACAATGCAATAGAAAAAGGACAATATTTTTAACAAATTATATTGGTATAATTATATGCACATGCATAAACAATTACTTAGATCTTTATGTCATCAAATTAATTCAACATAAAACATAGACCAGCATAAAAATAAAATTTCCAGAAGAAAATATAAGAGATCATGTTCTGACCTTGCATTTGACAAAGCTTTCTTAGAAACAACATGATTTATAAAAGAAAAATTCCATAAATTAGACTACATAATAATGAAAGAAAAAAGTGTGTTTCAAAAGACACCATGAATAAAATGAAAAGGCAAACCACAGTCTACTAAGAATGGAGGAAAATATTTTCAAATTATATATCTGACTTGTATCAAGAGTATATAAAATCTTACAATTCAATAACAAAAAAAACAACCCAATTAAACAGTGAACAAAATATTTGAATAGAGATTTCACCAATGTATATATGCAGATGGCTAATGATCACATGAGATGATGACCCAAATCAATATTCATTACAAAAATGTTAATTGAAACTGCTATGAGTTACAGCTATATATCAACTATAATGCCTTTCATAAAAAAGACAGAAAATACAAAGTGTTGGAAGGGAGATAGATAAACTGTAACCTTCATGCATTGCTGGTAGGAATGTAAAATGGTACAACTACAATGGAAAACATCTGATAATTTTTCAAAACTCTAAACATAAATTTTCACTTCTACTTTTAGGAATTTACTTGGTGGGGGCAGGGGTGGGTATGTCCACAAAAAGGCATGCACACAAATTTCATAGCAGCATTATTCATTGTAGTTAAAAAATAGAAAATGGATAAACAAAATGTTGCCTCTTCATACAATAACAATGAAACAACACCTGATCTACTATAACACAGATACATTTCAAAAATATTATAAATGAAAAAAGCTAGACATAAAAGTGTTGACATAAAGCTTCTACTGTATTGATAGGGAATCATTTCTTTAGCTGGGTGGTGTGGGTAAATTGTTGTAATATGTTTGTTAATACACCATTCTGTTTAAAGTACTTCATAATATTTTTAAAATACAAATTTTAAAATAGGAATAAATTTAATGAGAAATACACTAGAGCTTTACAAACACAACTTCAAAATTCTATTCTGAGGAACAAAAAAAGAAAAAAAAAAGGCATATTCACTCCTTACATAAGAAAACAACATCATAAAGTCTCCAATTTTTCCTAAATCCATACACACATGTAATGAATTCCTAATTAAATTGACAACAGGATTTTTAAAGAACTAGAGTAACTATTCCTAACCAATATAAATAAATAAAAGCTCAGCTCATTAATAAGCAGGAAAATTCTGGCTATAATAGAAGAGTTGTGAGTGGAAATTAGCCCTGGCTGATTCCAACAGCAACTATAGAGCTATAGTAATTAAAAATAGGATGCTAATCTATAAATAAATAAAACACTAGAGGAACAAATGTAACGTCCATAAATATAATTAAATAAATATAGAAATTCAGTATATGAAAATGATAATGAAATTTTAGTGGCCTAAAGATACTTTACCAAATAAATGACATTGAGTAGACATCACATAGCAAAATTAATTCCAGATAGAACAAAATTTAAACGTGAAAAATAAAATTATCTAATATTTTAGGTAAAAATGTTTTTTATGATCTAACATGAAGAACTTTCAAAATATAACAGAAACTCAAAATTATTGAAGTTTGATAAATTTGAATTTTAAAAAGAATTCTGCACATTTAAAAACACAAAGTCAAAAGATAAATTAAAACTCCAGGGAAATCTTTGTAATACATAGTACAGATGTGTAGATAACATCTTTAATAAATAAACAGCCTTATGAGTTATTAGGACAATTTAATGAACCCCTTAGGAAAATGGCAAATGATGTGAATAAACAGGTTAAAGAATGAAACACGAATAGCGTTAGGTACCTGAAAAATGCCCAATTTCACTCAAAATAAGAAATGTTCAGATTAAAATTATAATGGGATATCAGTTTTGCTTAGAGTAATAAAATTTCAAGCAAGTTTATAATATACTTCATAGTTTAATAGAGAAACAGAAATTCTCTTACGTTCCTGAAGTGTAACATGGTAACTCTCCGTTGGGGTAATTTAGCAACATTTATACACGTTTAAAATGCATCTAAACTTTAGCACGGCACTTGGATTTCCATGAATGTGTCCTGCTAATACGATATGCATAATAACAAAGGTACAGGTTGCATATTGCGTATGTATGTGTATTAGCAAAAGTGAAAGCAATCTAAATGTCCATCAATAAACTACTGACTTTAATAAATGCTGGAGAGGTTGTGGAAAAAAGGGAGCCCTGGGGCTTCCCCAGTGGCACAGTAGTTGAGAGTCTGCCTGCCGATGCAGGGGACACAGGTTCGTGCCCTGGTCCAGGAGGATCCCACATGCCGCGGAGCGGCTGGGCCCATGAGCCATGGCCGCTGAGCCTGCGCGTCCAGAGCCTGTGCTCCGCAACAGGAGAGGCCACAACAGTGAGAGGCCCGCGTAATGGGGAAAAAAAAAAAAAGGGAGCCCTCTTGCACTGTTGGTTGGAATGTAAATTGATACAGCCACTATGGAGAACAGTATGGAGGTTCCTCAAAAAGCTAAAAATAGAACTACCATATGACCCAGCAATCCCACTACTGGACATATACCCTAAGAAAACCATAATTCAAAAAGAGTCATGTACCACAATGTTCATTGCAGCACTATTTACAATAACCAGGATATAGAAGCAGCCTAAGTGCCCATTGACAGATGAATGGATAAAGAAGATGTGGCACATATATACAATGGAATATCACTCAGCCATTAAAAGAAGCAAAATTGAGTTATTTGTAGTGAGGTGGATGGACCTAGATTCTGTCATACAGAGTGAACTAAGTCAGAAAGAGAAAAACAAATACTGTATGCTAACACATATATATGGAATCTAAAAAACCCAAAATGGTTCTGACGAACCTAGAGGCAGGACAGGAATAAAGGTGCAGATGTAGAGAATGGACTTGAGGACATGGGGAGTGGGAAGGGTAAGCTGGGATGAAGTGAGAGAGTGGCATGGACATATACACACTACCAAATGTAAAACAGATAGCTATTGGGAAGCAGCTGCATCACACAGTTATCAGCTCAGTCCTGTGTGACGACCTAGAGGGGTGGATGGGGAGGATGGGAGGGAGATTCAAGAGGGAGGGGATATGGGGATATATGTATACATATAGCTGATTCACTTTGTTATACAGCAGAAACTAACAAAACATTATAAAGCAATTATACTCCAATAAAGATGTTTAATAAATAAATAAATAAATAAACTAACTACTGGTCTAAAGATTGTATGACAAATATATGTAACTAGATATCATGTTGCTGTGGAAAAGACTGAGAAATCCACATTCTGGTGTGGATGAATCTCCAAGGTCTACAATACAAATTAAAAATAAAGCAGGGGAGAGAACTATTAGTAAATATGCAACATTGGTTTAAAACATACATTTCATTTTCTATGCATAGTATATCCCTGGATGGACACAGGAAAGCAATAGCAAGGGGTACCCTCATAGGAGTGAGGTTTCGGGGATGGTCAAGAAGCTTGGAAGGATACATACGTTTTACTATATACCTATTTGAATAGTTCATATATAACTTATGCAAGAAATTAATTTTAAAATATGCAGGATGGATGATAGAATGGGACGCTTGGTCTCCTGTTTTGTATCACAATTCTTAGACTAAGAACAAAACAAGATTTGCCAAATGTTCCAAAGCCAAGTGCTAGACCAATGATGAAGAAGTTATCTTAATTTATATGGCCATTTATTTATTAAAGATGATACTACTTATCTGTACTACTTATTGCAAAGGTTTTCCCAGTTTTTCATTTGTCTTTGACATTGTTTTTCCAGAAGAGTGGCAGCTATTAGGCGTTAGGTGTTTTTCAAGGTGTTGTTAGCATGCTCTATGGCCTCTCATCTCCCACAACCCCTCTTGCGCAACACAATGGGCAATTTCCCTGCACCTTGATACCCATGTGCGGAGTTCCAAGGAAAACCTCCCAGAACTTCACCTTTACACTTTGGAGTTCTGGAGTGTGAAGTAATGCCATATAGAATCTTGAAGAAGTCTGTTTTTTTCTGGGCTTCCCTGGTGGCGCAGTGGTTGGGAGTCCACCTGCCGATGCAGGAGACGCGGGTTCGTGCCCCGGTCCAGAAAGATCCCACATGGCGCGGAGCGGCTGGGCCCGTGAGCCGTGGCGGCTGAGCTTGCACGTCCGGAGCCTGTGCTCCGCAACGGGAGAGGCCACAACAGTGAGAGGCCCGCGTACCACAAAAAAAAAAAAAAAAAAGTCTGTTTTTGAGAGGATGACTCAAGATTCTGAAGGGGCCTTCTCGCAAGCAGGCAGCATTTCTAACTATTTGGGGCAAAGGTAAATGTTTGTTTTATAATGGGCTGGTTTTGTATCCCACAGATGGCAACTTGACTGGGTCATTTTAAATAAAACTTGCATTTTGAAAAGAACAAAGTCATCTTGAAAAGAGGGATACTTGACAGTTAACCTTAGCAGAAATTGCCTGATGAGGCAGGCTTTCAGGCCCGGGAGCTCACAGGGGACATTTGTAGCCATCGCAGAAGAGGTCAAGAAGCTACACTTTTCAGGGAACTCCAGCACCCATGAAGCAAAAAGAATTCTCATTCAAAATCCAGTCAGCAGTAGCAGATTCTATCTGTTCCAACCATATTGCCAGGAGCCAACCAGGAAACAAAGCCAAAAGGGATTGAAAATCCAGATAGGAGGCAGTGAAGAGCCCAGAGGGCTAACAATAGTGAAAGTCATTAACACCTCTAGGGGCACTGGACGGAGTCTGGGATGTTGAGCCCAAGATCCTGGGTCACGAGGCAGAGGTTAGAACCCTGGGGGGGCCTGTGACAAAGAGAAGGGAAAGAAATACCATGGTTTTCCCCTTTCTCTTGGTCTTAATATTTTTCCAGTGCTTTCCATTGGTCAAGACCTGCCAGAGGTCACCCTCTTACTGGATGTACTATCACCAAGTGTTGGCTACGCTGAACTTCAGAGCAGAGGGGAAGGTGGAGGAATGTATGAGAGACAAAAGTGCCCAAAACAACCACAGCAGTCAGAAAAGATCTTTCCTGTGGTACCCAGTACATGGGGGAGAGAGAAGAATCACAAGGTTAAAAAACAGAGAAGAAACCAGCTATTTTCGTCCGTATCCTTCTCACTCCCAACCCCCCTGTCCACACAAAACCTTTACTCAGGGAGTTTATTATGTGTAATATTAGGCAGCCCGGCAAGAATGGCCCAAGTCAATTTCGCACCCTGCCAAAAGGGCTCACACTGCTGCGGAATCCCAGCCTCTGCGCACCTACACTGAATTGATTCTCAGAGACAGAGTTCTGGGCGAAGCAGAAAAGAAGAGCTCTATTGCTTTGCCAAGCAAAGGAGGATACAGCAGGGTAATGCCCTCAAAACACTGTGTCCCATCCTGGAGCGGGTAGTGAGGAGTCTTATAGTAATGTTTTAAGGAGCAGGGCATGATCAGCACGTGGTCAGGTAATCAGGAGTCAGCATCATCTGGTTCCAACCAGTCTAGGGTCTACGTTTTTGAGGTCAGTAGTTTTCATCTGGTGGGGGACTGCTTCCTGTAAAAACAACTTAGGAATCTCTGTCAGGCCTTTATCTGTATCCCTCAGGGAACTGGGAATTCAGTGACTCTGCATGTGGCTGATTTATAGTCGAAATTGTTACCAGTTTCCCGGCCCAAAAGCTATTCTTTGTTTCTACTTCCTCACCCTGTCTAATCATTAGCTCCTATGTCAGCCTTTTACTTCAAAAAACAAGGACAACAGGGGCTTATACATGGTTTCAAAACTACACCAAACACAGGCTCTGAGACACAGACTGGTTCTAGTCACTATACAGCCCACCAGCGATAATAATATTTTTCCTAACAAAAGAAGGTAGAGTTAGGATTTTTATGGATTATGTTTCAAATCTGGCTCTGTTTTGGTCAATATTCACGTTTTATTCAAGTTGTTTAAACTCTCAGAAATTAAATGCCCTTGTCTGGCATGGGGATAGCCACGCCAATCATTTAGGCTTTCACAAGGTTCATGCTCCCATCTGGGACCAGGAAGATGCCTGACAGCAATTGGTATCTTTCCACAATTTCATTAACTGGAATATTCTCAATCTCCTCTCCATCTGTGAGAAACTCAACAATTGGATAAAACCCACTTCATCTCTTTTTTGAGATTAAATCTCTGTCTGTGATGAGTCCTGTTTATCCATCCATCTCTTTTCACCATGCTTATTTCTTAGTGGCCACATGGTAGTTGTTCAATATATTAAACATGAAGGATATGGAGGATGAAGAGTGCTGGTGGTGACTTCACGCACACAGTAGGCTCCAATCTGCATACGATGATTGGAACCAAGTCTAGTGCATGGTAAGCACTAGAGAGAGCTTGCATATTGTGATCCTTTGTATGTACAGATAAGCTTTTAAATATCCCATTAAGTAATTAATACTCACTAAGGTGTGGTTTGTTACTGGGGAAGTTTTCTATGACCCAGCAATCCCACAACTGGGCATATACCCTGAGAAAACCATAATTCAAAAAGAGTCATGTACCACAACGTTCATTGCAGTACTATTTACAATAACCAGGACATGGAAGCAACTTATGTGTCCATCGACAGATGAATGGATAAAGAAGATGTGGCACATATATACAATGGAATATTACTCAGCCATAAAAAGAAACAAAAGTGAGTTATTTGTAATGAGATGGATGGACCTAGAGTCTGTCATACAGAGTGAAGTAAGTCAGAAAGAGAAAAACAAATACTGTATGCTAACACATATATATGGAATCTAAAAAAAAAAAATTTCTGAAGAACCTAGGAACAGGACAGGAATAAAGACACAGACATAGAGAATAGACTTGAGGAAACGTGGAGGGGGAAGGGTAAACTGGGGCAAAGTGAGAGAGTGGCATGGACATATATACACTAGCAAAGGTGAAGTAGATAGCTAGTGGAAAGCAGCTGCATAGCACAGGGAGATCAGCTTGGTGCTTTGTGACCATCTAGAGAGGTGAGATAGGGAGCGTGGAAGGGAGGTGCAAGAGGGAGGGGATATGGGATATATGTGTACCTATAGGTGATTCACTTTGTTATACGGCAGAAACTAACACAAAATTGTAAAGCCATTATACTCCAATAAATTTGCTAAAAAACAAATGAACCCTTGTATATACACTATCTTTGTGTACCTTCCTTCCTCACATACTAAATATTAGGAAATTAACTTTGGTCTATGTAACATATATCTTTTATTTTTTGCAAAAAAGGAAACAAATAAATGTATGTTTTAATATGTGTTTGACATGTTTTCTTTACCATGTCTTCTTACAAAACATTTGGTGTCTGACTTGCTTCATAAAGTGTATGTAGTCCTGACACCTGCTGTCCTTTGCACAATATGTAGGTTGCAAAAGAGATAAATCAATTACAAATCCATCTACCCTGGCAGATGCCCTCACTTTAATGAGCCTTCAGCTACAAATTGACACCCTGCAGCTTCACATCTTTTATATTTGGCTCCCTTTTACCCCACCCATGGTATTATTTTTAAAGTGAAACCTTCATGTATCCACTTTACAAAGAAACCATGACTTTGAGTGTCTTGGCTTGTGCCTCTCAGCTTTTCTAATGAACACTTGTCATTTTTGGACCAATATAATTTAATGCCCTGTTTGTTTATTTTCCTCTCCGTTCCTCCTTTCTAAATAAAGGTTACATCACACCCCACTACTCAATCCCTCCCCACTCACACAGTCCTCTACCACCAAAGGCACATCCAGCCAGGCTGTTTTATGTCCAATTTGTTTATCATGATGAGAAATGTGAAAATCTTTGGCAGAGACCATTAATTTTATAGCTTATGTTTCAAAAAGTAGTTCCTGGGCTATTTACATCACTTCATATTAACACCTAAGAAAATGAGTGTGTTGAAGATATAAAACTTGAAAGCAAATTGTGTTTACTATCTCCTAAATATAATTAATGGCTTAAAACAGATCTTTAGGGCTCATGATCAAATATTTTCCTGGTGTTGCATTTGATGTTTGCTTCAGTGACACCGAATGTCTTTGAGTCTTTTGATTCCAAGACAGCTTGCTTCCTATTGGATTTTGATATTCAAGGTGAAATTATTACAGTTCATCTTGGCAGGGACAATTTGTCTTTGAATTAACTGATATATGAGTGTCATGAGTTGCAAAAGATTTCCAATTTGGGAAAACTAAATGTATTTACTTTATAAAAAAAGGAGCTGAACGGAATCTCAGAAATTATATAGTGCCATATTATTTATTTTATTTTATTAATTTTTAAAATTGAGCTTTATTGAGGTATGATTGACAAAATTGTAAGATATTTATAGTATATATATATCATGGTGATTTGATAAATACATATGTATACATATAGATATACATTGTGAAAGAATTCCCAACATCTATCTGGTTAATTAACATGTTTGTCACCTCACATATTTATCTTTTGTGTGTGAATATCTGATTTCTATTGTCTTAGCAAATTTCAATTTTACAATATAGTGTTATACATTTTAGTCACCATGTTTCACATTCTATCACTGGATCCCTAGAATTTATTCATCTTATAGCTGAAAGTTTGGACCATTTTACCAATCTCTCCTTACCTCTCCCACCCCACCCCCACATCCCTGATAACCATTTTTCAACCTCTGTCTCTATATGTTTGATTTTTTATTTTTAGATTTCATAAATGAGATCATACAGTATTTGTCTTTCTCTATTTTAATCTTTTCACTTAAGATAATGCCCTCAAGTTCCATCCATGTTGTTGAAAAAAGCAAGATTTTCTTCTATCTCATGGCTGAATGATATTCCATTGTATGTTTATACCATATCTTCTTTTTTTTTTTTTTTTTTTTTTTGTGGTATGCGGGCCTCTCACTGTTGTGGCCTCTTCCGTTGTGGAGCACAGGCTCCGGACGCACCGGCTCAGCGGCCATGGCTCACGGGCCCAGCCGCTCCGCGGCATGTGGGATCTTCCCGGACCGGGGCACGAACCCGTGTCCCCTGCATTGGCAGGCGGATTCTCAACCACTGCGCCACCAGGGAAGCCCTACCATATCTTCTTTATCCATTTATCCATTGATGGACACTGGGTATGTTTCCACATCTGGGCTACTGTGAATAATGATGCAATGAACCTGAGTGTACATACATCTCTTCAATATCCTGTTTTCATTTCCTTTGGGTGTTTACCCAAAAGTGACATTGCAGGATCATATAGCAGTTCCATGTTTAATTTCTTGAGGAACTTCCATACTATTTTCCATAGTGGCTGCACCACTGTACATTCCCATCAAGAGTCTACCAGCATCCCATTTATGCCACATCCTTGCCAGCATTTACCTCTTCTCTGCCTGAAAATAATCATCCTAACAGGTGTGAGATGATATCTAAATGTAGTTGTGAGTTACATTTCCCTAATAATTAGTAATGTGAGCACCTTTTCATTTACTTGTCCATTTTTAAGTCTTCTTAGAGAAAATGCTATTTAGTTCTGCCCATTTTTAAATCGGGTTGGTGGGGTTTTTTTGTTTTTGTTTGTTTTATTTTGTTTTTGTGGTACGCGGGCCTCTCACTGCCGTGGCCTCTCCCGTTGCGGAGCACAGGCTCCGGACGCACAGGCTCAGCGACCATGGCTCACGGGCCCAGGCGCTCCGCGCCATGTGGGATCTTCCCGGACCGGGGCACGAACCCGCGTCCCCTGCACCGGCAGGTGGATTCTCAACCACTGCGCCACCAGGGAAGCCCGGTGTTTTTGATTTTTTGTTTGTTTTTCTTGCTACTGAGTTGTATGCATTTATTATATATTTTGAGTATTAACCCATTAGCAGATATATGAATCGTTAATTTTTTTTTCCTATTCCATATGTTGCCTTTTCACTTTGTTGATCATTTCCTTGGCTGTGCGGAAGCTTTTTAGTTTAGTTTTACTTTTGTAACATTTGTTTCTGGTGTCATATCAAAAAAAAAAAAAAAATCATTGCCAAGACCAATATCAAGTAGTTGACATACCACGTTTTATTTTAGAAGTTTTGTGGTTTCTGGTCTTATGTTCAGTCTTTGATCCATTTTAAATTGATTTTTGTGTATGGTGTAAGATGGGGAGCCTGTTTCATTTTCTGTGCATGTGTATATCCAGTTTTCCCAGCACCATTTATTGAAGAAACTATCCTTTCCCCATATTATATTCTTGGCTTCACTGTAATAAGTTAATTGAACTTGTATGCATGTGTTTATTTCTGGCCTCTCTCTTCTGTTTCATTGATCTATCTCTGCTTTTGTGTCAATATTCTCTCCTGATTACAGTAATTTTGTGACAAAGTTTGAAATCAGGAATTGTGATTCCTGATTTCAAACTTTTTAGGTACATTCTTCTTTCTCAGGATTGGTTTGGCTATTCAAGCGCCTTTGTAGTTCCATACAAATTTTAGTTTTTTCTCCCTATTTCTTTGAAAAATGCCATAGGAATTTTGATAGAGATTGCATTGAATCTGTAAATTTCTTTAAGTATTGATAGTATGGAAATTCTAAAAATATTAATTATTTTAATCCATGAGCATGGATTACCTTTCCATTTATTTCTGACTTCAATTTCTTTCATAAGACATTGGTCTTACAGTTTTCAGTGTACAGGTCTTTCATCTCATTGGGTAAATTTTTTCCTTGGTGTTTTATTATTTTTGATACAATGGCAAATGAGATTGCTTTCTTAATTTCTCTTTTAGATAGTTCACTGTTAGTGTATAGAAATTCAACTTATTTTGAATATTAATTTTTTTAAGTTGAAACTTTATTGAATTTGTTTCCTAGTCCAACAGTTTTTTGGTAAAGTCTTTAGTGTTTTCAACATATAATATGTCACCTGCAAGTAGAAACAGTTTATTTCTTTCTTCTTTTTCAATTTGGATGCCATTTATTTCTTTCTCTTATTTTTTTATTTTCCTAATTGCTTTTTCTAGGGCTTACAATACTATGTTAATTAATAATGATAAGATTGGGTTTTCTTACTTTGTTCCTGATCTTAGAGGAAAGCTTTCAGTTTTTCACCATTGAGTATGATGTTAGCTGTAAGCTCATCATATATGGGCTTTATTATGTTGAGGTACGTTCCCTCTATATCCACTTTGTTTAGAGTTCTAATCATGAATTCTTGTTGAATTTTGTCAAGTGCTTTTTATGCACCCGTTGATATGATCATATGATTTTTTCCCTTTATTTTGTCAATGTGGTGTATCACATTGATTCATGAAAGTTGAACCATTCTTGCATCTCTGGAATAAAGTCCTCTCAATTATGATATTTTGAATGTACTCTTGATTTCAGTTTGCTAATGAATTTTGAGGATTTTTGCATCTGTTTTCATCTGGGGTATTGGCTTACAATTTTCTTTCCTTGTAGTATCCTTATCTGGTTGTGGTATAAGGGTATTGCTGGCCTCAGGAAAGAACTTTGAAAATGTTCTCTCCTCCTCTATTTCTGGAAGGGTTTGAGAGGATTGGTACTAATTCTTCTTTAAATGTTTGGCAGAATTCACCAGTAAAAGCATATGTTCTGGACATCTCTTTGCTGGGAAGTTTTTGATTACCAATACAATTTCCTTACTAGTAATTACTCTGTTCAGATTTTCTATTTTTAATGATTCAGACTTGGTAGGTAATATGTATCTAGGAATTTATCCATTGTTTCTATGTTGTCTGATTTGTTGGAGTACAATTATTCTTAGTAGTCTCTTATGATCCTTATACTTGTATGGTATCAGTTGTAATATTTCCTCTTTCATTTTCAACTTTATTGAGTACTCTCACTTTTTATCTGCGGTGAGTCTAATTAATGAATTGTCTATTTGTTTGTCTTTCCAAAAAGCAGTTCTCAATTTCATTAACCTTTATTATGTTCCTAATCTCTCTTTTATTTATTTCTGCCCTAATATTTTCCATGTCCTTCCTTCTACTCACTTCTGGCTTAATTTGTTCTTTTTTTTTCTAGTTTCTTAACGTGTAAAATTAGGTTGTTTATTTGAGGTCTTTCTTTTTTCTTAATGTTGGTGTTTATTGCTATGAACTTCCATTTTAGAACTACTTTTGCAGCAAACCATTAGTTTTGTTATGTTGTATTTCCATTCACATTTGTCTCAAGATATATATTTTTTATTCTCGTTTGATTTCTTTTTTGACCCAATGATCCTCAGGAGTGAGTTAATTTCCACATATTTGTGAATTTTCCAGTTTTATTCTTGCAATTGATTTCTAGTTTCAAACCACTGTAATCAGAAAAGATGCTTAATATGATTTCAGTTTCTAAATGTGTTAAGACTTCTTTTATGGCCTAACACATGATCTATCCTGAAGAATGTTCTAATGTGTATTTTGCCGCTAATGGATGAAATATTCTATAAATGTCTATTAAGCCTGTTTGGTCTAACATGTCTTTTAAGTACAACATTTCCTCATCAATTTTACCTATGGATGATTTATCCATTGTTGAAAATGGGACACTATAGTTTCCTACTATCTTTGTATTGCTTTCTGTTTCTCCCTCAGATCTCTTATTATTTGCTTTAGATATTTATGTGCTTCTATGTTGGTTGCATACTTATAAATTGGGTACTTATTTATAGATGTTATACCCTTTGTGGATTGACCCCTTTATCATTATATAATGGCCCTCTTTGTGTCTTTTACAGTCTTTGCCTTAAAATTGATGTTGTCTAAAATAAGTATAGTTACCCCTGCTTTCTTTTGGTTTCCACTTGCATGAGATATCTTTTTTTCCTCTCTTTACTTTTAGTCTGTGTTGTCCTTAAATCTGATGTGAGTCTCTTATAGGCAGTGTATAGCTGGGTTTTTGGTTTTGTTTTGTTTTTTAACCATTTAGCCACTCTGTGACTTTTGATTGGAGAATTTAGTCCATATACTTTCAAAGTAATTTTTAACAGGTATGGACTTAATATTGCCATTTTGGTGTTTATTTTCTGGCATTTTCAAATTATTTTTTTCCTTTTTCCTTCTCTTGCTCTCTTTCTTTGTGATTTGATAATTTTCTATAGTGTTATTCTTAGATTATTTTCTCTTTTTCTTGTGTGTATTTATTTTAGTTTTTTGCTTTGCATTTGACTTTTGAAAATTTAATTATGTGTCTTGGGTAGGCCTTTTAAAAAAATATCTTTAGGGGCTTCCCTGGTGGCGCAGTGGTTAAGAGTCTGCCTGCCAATGCAGGGGACACAGGTTCGTGCCCTGGTCCGGGAATATGCCACATGCAGTGGAGCGGCTGGGCCCATGAGCCATGGCTGCTGAGCCTGCGCGTCTGGAGCCTGTGATCCGCAATGGGAGAGGCCACGACAGTGAGAGGCCCGCATACCCCCAAAAAAAAAAAAAAAAAAAAAAAAAAAAAAAAAAAAAAAAAAAACTTTATTGGAGTATAATTGCTTTACAATATTTTGTTAGTTTCTGCTGCACAGCAAAGTGAATCAACAATATATATACATATATCTCCATATCCCCTCCCTCTTCAGCTTCCCTCCCACCCTCCCCACCCCATCCTTCTAGGTCATCACAAAACATCAAACTGATCTCCCTGTGCTATGGAGCAGCTACCCACTAGCCATCCATTTTACATTTGGTAGTGTATATATGTCAGTGTTAATCTCTACTTGTCCCAGCTTCCCCTTTCCCCCTGTGTCCTCAAGTCCATTCTCTACATCTGCATCTTTATTCCTGTCCTGCCACTAGGTTCATAGGTACCACTTTTTTATATTCCATATATGTGCGTTAGCATATGGTATTTCTTTTTCTCTTTCTGGCTTACTTCACTCTGTATGACAGTCTCTAAGTCCATCCCCCTCATTACAAATAACTCAGTTTCATTCCTTTTTATGGCTAAGTAATGTTCCATTGTATATATGTGCCACATCTTCTTTACCCATTCCTCTGTTGATGGACATTTAGGTTGTTTCCATGTCCTGGCTATTGTAAATATTGCCACAGTGAACATTGTGGTACATGTATCTTTTTGAAATATGGTTTTCTCAGGGTATATATATGCCCAGGAGTGGGATTCCTGGGTCATATGGTAGCTCTGTTTTGAGTTTTTTAAGGAACCTCCATAATGTTCTCCATAGTGACTGTATCAATTTACATTCCCACCAACATTGCAGGAGTGTTCCCTTTTCCCCACACCCTCTCCAGCATTTATTGTTTCTAGATTTTTTCATCATGGCCATTCTGACCAGTGTGAGGTAATACCTCATTGTGGTTTTGATTTGCATTTCTCTAATGATTAGTGATGTTGAGCAGATTTTTGGGTGGGCCTCTTTGGATTCATCTTATTAGGAAACTTTATGGGCTTTCTGGATCTAGCTGTGTTTCTTTTCCCAGGTAATGGAAGCTTTCAGCCATTATTTTTTGAATGAGTATCTGTCCCTATCTCTTTGTTCTCTTTCTGGGATCCTTATAATGCATATATTGGTCCTTTTGATAGTCTCCCATAAAACCCTTAAGGAATTTTTACTCATTTTCATTTTTTCCCCACTCACTTCTGATTGAATGAATTCCACTGCCCTGTTTTCAAGTTTGCTTATTCTTTTTTTCTTTTCTTTCTTTTGCATCTAGTCTGATGTTGAATCTCTCAACTGAATTTTTAAGTTCAGTTATTGTGTTCTTTAGCTTTATGATTTCTGTTTTGTTCTTTTTTAATAATTTTTATCTCATTGAAATTTTCACTTTGTTCTTGTATTTTTCTCCTGACCTCAATAAGCATCTTTATAACCATTATTTCAATCTCTGTATCAGGTAAATCACTTGTCTCCATTTCATTAATGACTATTTGGGGAATTTTATATTGTTCTTTTGTTTGGAACATAATCCTCTATTTCTTCATTTTCCTTGACCCTCTGTGTTGTTTCCTGCACATCATATAAAAAACTATGTCTCACAGTCTTAATAGAGTAGTCTCTTGTAGGAGATGAACCTTATCTTTCAGGTTGGACTGAGCCCTTTATTGTCTCTCATACCTCAAAGATTGTCCAAGTCACCTTCTTTGTTTGTTTTTAGTGGCTCCCAGTAGTTGAGAGGGAATAACAAGACATGTCAGTGTCACAAGGGGGAGCATATCAGTCAGCACCTAGACTTAGGGTGATTGGAAATGACCCTCAGGCAGCATACATTCCAAAGTATGCCAATAGACTTCTTTCAGGGAATGATGGGGAGTTGGGCCATTTCTGTCTGCTCCCTCTGTGTTGAGCCCTGAGAGGACAGCCACAGCGAGTCCTTAGGAAGCTGTTAAGAATGGCCTCTTTGTTTATTATAGTGTTGTGAGTCAAGACAACAAAAGCCCCATGGGATTTCAGAGCTGGGTGTTTTGTGAGCTCATACATGAGGTGGAAGTTTTGAGAACTAGAAGTTGGGTCCAAATTATTTTCTCTTCATGGAGAAGCTAGGATTTGTGTGTTCCATGTCATTTTTGTGTTGCTGTGATGGAAGTGGGGTTTGTGATGAGAATATGTCTCAGCCTTTTCTTCCCATTTCAACGTGGATATTTTCTCATTTGCCTGATGTTTATAAGTCACTCAGGTTATACTCTGGATTTCTTTTAGAGGGAATTTCTCTGTGTGTAACTGTAGATTTAGTGTGTCTATGGGAGGATGTGAGTTCAGGAACCTCCTATGTCAGTGTCTTGGATCAGAACCACAACTCATTCTCTTTATTGCTAAGACAAATGAAATCAGAAAGGCTCACCTACACAAGGATGAAGTCCCATCCAGTCTCAGCATCTATACAGTGCTTGGCACATAACTCACACTCAAATGTTTGCTTTACCTAATGGAAGAACTTCCACTCTCTCTTTCCTTCCTTTCCTCCTCATTTTTCTCTTCCTCCAGTACATTTTCATTGATCATTTACTGGTGAATCAAGTAGAAGTATGTATAAGCAGAAGCTAGGTTTCTATTTAGAGGTGTTATAAAAGAAGAGCAAAAAGGCTTGGTCCAAATCTTCTCTAAAACAAATCATTCTGAATGCTGAACCACAGACCTGCACCAGCTTACCACAAGAACCTCAATAAAAATTAATTTGTAAAATCTAGGGATATGTACTTTTAGTACCTTCTTTTGATTTTTACTCAAGATGCAAACTGATTTGCCAAATTTACCTACGGTTCTCCCCAGAGTTTGGTGAAAGTTTAGAGAAGATATACAAAGGACAATAAATGAGGCACAGGGTGAAGACATAAAAGACACCAGTGATTTTGATGACATTCTGGAAGACAGAAAGAGAATAGGACAGTACAATAGTGGTGAGAACTCAGCCCACAGAAGCTTAAGGCATCTGGGAGCTCCAGTTGTTCTTCTCACAGGAGAGAGGCTCTGGTTTGATATTGGGGGGCAAAGAAAGCCAGAGAAGGATGAGGGCAGAGATCAGAGGAATTGATTGATCGGGGGCATTGGACTGCTTATCTCCCACTCTGCCTTCCACAGAATCACAGGCACAGAATTACTCCAATCTAAAATGAAAGGATGCTCATCCAATGGTATTTTACGATTTCCCCAAGGAGAACTACCACTCCTAGTTTGTACCTAGTATAAGGCCTCAGTCTTTGGAGTTGTGGGGTTTTCACACTCCCCTTCATTTTCAAACACCTACAGTGAAATCTTTCATTCAAAACAGCCCATCCCTATGCTTAAAGTCAGCAGGCTTATAGTCATCTCCCCTTTCTTTCAGACAAGGAGCTTATGGGCAGACAGACCTACTCAAGAGCAGAGGAAGCTCAGGCTGCTTCTTATACAGATCAGTGTTACTTTTCATGCAAAACTATGCAAGAATATCCAGAGATACACACACACATTTAAGAAAAAAACAAATGCAAAGGGCTTCCCTGGTGGTGCAGTGGTTGAGAGTCCGCCTGCCGATGCAGGGAACATGGGTTCGTGCCCCAGTCCGGGAGGATCCCACATGCTGTGGAGCAACTAGGCCTGTGAGCCATGGCCGCTGAGCCTGCATGTCTGGAGCCTGTGCTCCACAACAGGAGAGGCCACAACAGTGAGAGGCTCCTATACCGCAAAAAAAAAAAAAAAAAAAAAAAAAAAAAAAAAAAAACACCCAGAAAAAAACAAATGCAAAAAAAGAAAGAAAAAGAAGGAAAATATTAAGAAACAAGATGCATACTTCCAAAGAAAAACAAAAATTTGAGGGGGAAAAAAAGAGAACTTAAGAAAAAAGAATGCGGGGCTTCCCTGGTGGCGCAGTGGTTGAGAGTCCGCCTGCTGATGCAGGGGACACAGGTTCGTGCCCCTGGTCCGGGAAGATCTCACATGCCATGGAGCATCTAGGCCCATGAGCCATGTCCACTAAGACTGCACATCTGGAGCCTGTGCTTCACAACGGGAGAGGCCACAACAGTGAGAGGCCCGCATATCACAAAATAAAAAATATAATTTAAAAAAAGAATGCTAGGAGAGAAAAAAATTGTATTCATTTATTAAAGAATTTATTAATAAAAAATAAATATTTATTGGGCACCTGCTATGAGGCAGGCACTGTTGTAACAGAGAGGATAGTGTAGGAAGCAAGATAGATATGGCTCTTCCCTCATACTGCTTACATTTTTGTGGGAAAATAGACATGGAAAAATAAGCAAATAAAGTGTAAGTTCAGATAGCAATTAAGAACTAAAAAGATAATCAAGCAGGTTAAAAAACTAAAGAGTGGCAACAACAAAATATTGACTCCATCTGACCATGACAGAGAACAAATGTATTACTTGGATTTCAAGGAGGGCTGGAGAATCAGGCTTTACAGCTTTATAGAAAGTTACAGTGACCGAAACCAAACCACAAAACTAGTACAACGTGGAGACCAGTGTTCTCATCACTGGTGCTCTACATATTACCCAGCATCTACATCATCAGAAACACTGCAAAATCACTGCAACTGAGGCTTTGGGAAAGTCAGTGGAGATGCCTCCTCTGTCAAGGAAACAAGTCAAGCCCACTTTACTCAGATCACTAGTTTCCAACTTAAAGTCTAAGGTGGGTGCATCTGATGGAGTCTTGACCTTCCTAGCAGCCAGGAAGGCTGTAAAAGTAGATGGTGTTTTCAGTTCTAGAGTATGAGGCACACTCTGACTCTTAAATGGGGGATTTATTAAAAAATAGGAAAATGTTTCAGATAGTGGGCACCAAAACAAATGACAAACTTCCCACAGTGGATAACAGGATCAGGCTGCAACTCCAAGACATGCTTTCATCTTCCATTGCCTTCAATGTCTTTATGTCCCCATCTGCAAAACCAGAGTAGCATCTAATTATTGCTGAAGTTACTTCCATCTTTTACACTTTAATTTTCACTGATTCAAAGAGAAATGACAAGACAAGAACCGTTCGAATATAACGTTCAGATAGTAGACAGATGAAGCAAAATGAGAAAAGGATTCTCTGAGTCAAACAAAAACTTCAATGCATTCTTGTCATTGCAAAATGAGAGAATGCAGACTTATGAGAGGAAGAAGAGAGAGAGAGACTGAGAAAAAATAGTATGCAGAGAAGCTGACTTATGCATTTATGAGACAGTTGAATTTTGCTTAGAAACTCAATGAGCCAAACTGACTGATGTGAGAAGATAACCATAAATATTCGTTAGCTTCACATTCACAGTAGAGTTCACCAGACAAAACTTACAATGCTGAATGCCTGACCTGAAGGGGGGAAAAGTCTAAGAGTATAAGAAAGGCTTATCACTCATTCATTCATTCAGCAAACATTTTGGTTCACCTTCTACATTATTAAGAATGAAACACATGCTCCCAGCTGGCAATGACTCATAGCCTAGAAATTAATGATAGCAGCAGCATGTCAAGTGTCAAAAAATCAGTAACACATGTGACATCAGAGAACAGAGTATGCAGGGAGGCACAAAAATATTTCCAAGAGGAGATTAAGCCACATTTTGAAGAAAGAAAAGAGCTCACCAGGAGGATAAGTAGAGGATGGTCGTTTCAGAAAAAAGGAGAACATATGATCTGAGAAAATAAAACTGAAAAAAGAAGTGTTTGACTTAATTTGGGAATTCAAGGTCAGTGCAGGTGTGATGGTTGTTACATATGGAAGAAAGAGCCTGAAAACCCAAGACATGAGCCACATCACACTGGGCTGTGTGTTTCTTGCCAATTGTTCGTGCTAAATTCTGGAAACTACAAAGTGGCACAGAAGAATTTGAGGCAAGGGGGTAACAAGGCCAGAGGTGAGAATTTTGGAGGCTGGAAGCAACAGGACAAGTTAGAGGACAATTTTAATAATGCACAAAAGAAGCTATGATAGATCCATGTCAAGGGGATGGAGATTAAAAAAAAAAAGATAACATGATGGAGTCAAAGAAAATATGGAAGATAGTTAAGGGGACATAGGGTAATATAAGCCTGAGTGTGGTTTTCTCAAGCCCTAACCTCAAACAACTTTCAATCTGAAAAGCAGGGAAGGAAAAGCGTGTGTGTCTGTGTGTGTGTGTCTGTGTGTGTGTGTCTGTGTCTGTGTGTGTGTGTTATGGAAAAATCTAAGGGAGTACATTATCACATCAGAGTTGTTTTGTGATTGATACTCTGACTGCCACATTTCCTGAAAGTTAGCATTTTTTATAAGGCTGATGTATTCAAGAAACAGTTGTTTTATGGAAAAGGTAGAATTTTTACTGCATCTTTTAAACAAGTAATATTTAGCTCCCCAGAAAGAAAAAAGGCAGGCTTTCAGCTGCGGGAAACAAATGGATCCGTGTAATGAGGTTGGAATAGATCTGATTTGGACTAGGGATGGTGAGAGGAGGATACCAACTAAATAAACCAACCACACACACTGGGAACAAGTGTAGAAAATTAAGAGGGGAAGAAAAATCAGCTCCCTCTTGAAAAATTGTTGATCTTGGTTTATGGGTGATAGTAGTAGAAGGGATTGAGAGAAGATTAGTTGAAGAAATGATTTGAAGGCAGAATGGGGTTAAATTAGATAGATGGACTGCGCTGTGAGGGAGAGAAGGGTGGCTGTCAGTATCTGGAAAACAATAGGGGAAGAATCAGGACCTGGGAGAATTGGGAGGGTTTCTAAGATTGGGAGAGATGGAAGAGATGCATTTTGATAAAGAGAGAAAACAGAAAAGGTCATTTCACACAGCAGGGTTACCCTGTGTGAAGAGGTGAGGACTCAATGGAAAGGCATGTTTACAGTACTATAAGTAACTGGGCATGTTGGAATGATAGAGTTCCAGTGTGTGTGTGTGCGTGTGTGTGTGTGTGTGCGTGCATGTGTGTGCGTGGGTACGCACATGTGCACTTTTGGGTCAGGGATGCTGAAAAGATGATACCATTCACGTGTTGGGGGAATTTATGGGTGAAGAGGGCATGAAGTTAGAGAAAGTCAGGAGCCAAATCTTAGACGGTCTTATATAGAATCCCACTGAGCCTGGGCTTTATATCTGGTCCTGTGTTGTCATTAAGAAGATCTGTGATGAGATTTTCAGTTTTGAAAGATCTGTACTTATCATGGACAAAGAAGGGGGGTAAGATAGAGACAAAATCAAGCCATCCTATTTATACCAGCAGTCCTCAAAATTTATGTTGTATATTAATCCCCTGAGGATCTTGTGAAAACACAGATTTTGATTCAATGTTTGGAGCCTGAGTTTCTGTATTTATAAGATTTCTATCAGTCAGAAGATACCAGCCTACTGATCCATGGGCAGGATTTTGAATAGCAAGGGTTAAAAGATCATTTTTCTGACCCTGATGAAGTGTTGAGGCTGTAACTGTTGCTATACACCCGTTTAGTCTTAACTACTTGATTTCCTGATTTGTCGTATTCCTGAATTTCAGTTATTAATTGCTATAACTTTGAAGAATTTTCACACAGGCCTGTTTCCTCTGGGTCTTCGACTCCATGTAAATCAAAACCACATCCTACTGAAGTGTTTCTCTTCTTCATGAAGGTACATGTCTGATTTTCATGAAGTTATATGTCTAACTGATTTTTTCTAATAGAAATATAAAAAACTAATAACAAAATTGTAATGCATTTTTCTAATAATCACAGGATGAAGTTTTTACTCTAACCTGGAGAGGTGGTGTGAATTTAAAAATATTCCTTTTCAATCTATGTTTGAACATTCATGTAATAAGTCTTCTGTTTCCTTTCCTGTACAAACTGATTTGAGAACCCATACTTGTCAATGGAAGGGGTTTTCTTATGGTTCCATATTCTGCCAGTGATGTTTGCACGTTGCTGTTTTCCGTCATTGATTTTAGATCAAAGAGTTACCGGGTATTCATTTTTGAAACACAAGAAAAAAAGAAAAGGCAAACTTCTGCCAAACTTTTATTTTTATCTATTGGGTCAAGCCATTCCCTAAAGTCACTCTTCCTTCATTATCTGACATAAACTTTGTATATGATTTGCAAGAATAATGGATGTATAAGAGTTTGATTTAGTTGTGAAATATTTTCTCAGACTCACATTGTGGCTTTTATTTCTTCCTACCTCATGTTTATTCTTTCTTATCTTCTGGACCCATTTCTAGTTTCACCTGGGAAATTTGCTTACTCAAAATATCCTCCAACTTTCTCTTAAAAAAATTAGATGCCTATCAAATAAAAAGAAAAAGGTGGTGACAAAAGTTTTTTAATTAAAAAAAAAAAAGCATCCATTAGATATATTGTCAAAAACTGTGAAGGTTCAGAGATTTTACTTTCTTGCAAGCCATCAAGTTCACCTGCCAGTTTCAGTGTCCTGCAAGAAGATGCAAGCAAAACTCCTGGGTCAGAATCAAAGGACATTTATTTACTCATGGAACAGGACAGGGCATGACCTTCCAAATCCTGTCAGTTTCCTTGTTGCCCCAGGCTAGTTCCACAAGGGGGAGGTAGAGAGCCCCATATGGATGCTGCCCATGCAGTGAGTTCCCGTCACAGATGAGAACTACAGAGTTTAGGGAATCCAAATCTTTTATAATGGGCCTCAAGCAAACCTGCCCAATAATTCCGCTAGAGGGAGACATGACCTTTATTATATGCATAGTAAACAAATCTGGCCTCTGCTCTGGAGGGAGACACTGTTTCTATATTCCTAGGCTGTTCCCTCTACAAACATCCCTGAAAAGACAGTTGAACAGAAAAGCTGTCAGTGTCACTGGGTGAAAGAGGTATAGGAATGTGAGAGACCCATGGAGAATTGTCTCCCAACACTTATAAATGGATTCTCTAATTTAAGATGTAAACTTTTGTTTTTGTCTATTGGGTCAAGACATTCCCTAAAGCTATTCTTCTTTCTTTATCTAATATAAACTTTTAATATGATTTGCCAGAATAATGTATGTTTAGGAGTTTGATTTAGTTGTGAAATCTTGACAAATATAAAAAGTTATTTTTTAAATTTCATTTTTAACTGCTGTCACCATGAAAAGTCACCATTACATTTCTTAAAGAAGCAGCATTAAAGAGCCTTAGATTTTGAAAGTCATGGATTTAATTGTGGCTCAGCTATACCTAGATGAATAACTTTGGACAATATGCCTTTCCTGTCTAAACCTCAGAGACCAGGAATCTAGGGGAGGGATACTACTGTTTCTGCAATGCTAATCTATCAGCACAATGCCTGGGTCATTGAACACAATCACTAAATGTGTTTGCCTTTCATGCCCTTCTCTCCTTCCCTTACTCTGGGAGTTTACTCCTTTAAATAGCATACTCAACTTCTGACTCAATTCTAAATATTCATGAGAAGAGCTCACCTGTCTGCTATTTACTTTCAAATTATTCTCTGGCTAATCAAAGCAAGAAAAAAAAAAAGGAGATATAATCTGGACCAGTATATTTAGAGGTACAAAAAAGCAGATATGCTGGACCACAAACCTTACTGCAAAATAATTTTAAGAAAATAAAATTGATTGGAGTTACCTTTAGGCACCTTGCATAGCAGTTGGAAAAGAACACAAACTTCTGAGCTATGCCCACCTTAAACCTAATTCTGTTGCTTAGCTCATAAACTAGTAAAGTTATCAGACCTGGATGGCTTCAATTTTCTGTGAATGAAATGAGCTTTAAAATATATATCTACCCTATTGTTGGGATTAAGTGACATAGAGCATGAAATACCTAACACACTATATTGTAGGTGCAAAAAAAATGTTTTCTTCCGCCGAAAATTTGTTACTTCTTCCCTCTCTCTAAAATTCATGTTGGAAAGCTTTTTCCTCACTGTGCATTTGTGGACTTCCTGATAATGTTTGAGAAACACCTCACTTGATCTTGGTCTTCATTTCAACTACCACCCTGTTTCTTTCTCACTCTAACTACCACAGTTCCTGAACGAGCAACCAGTGTCTGTTGTTTTTCAAAGAATTTTCTTAAGCATGACTCCTCTTACCGACCACAGTCCTGAAATAAATCCATCTAAATCCAATACCAAATCACTCACTTGGCCATTCTTTCAAACGTTTCATGCAGTATTGTGTGGTACATTTTCCAAAATTAGCCACAGCAATATTGCTAGTCCCCCATACTCTTTGAGAACCTTGTCACTTTCCATCAATAGACCAACTATTTCCCCTCTCTTTGGGCAGACCCCTGACTACCAAGACATGGAAGCAACCTAAATGTCCATTGACAGAGGAATGGATAAAGAAGATGTGGTGCATATACACAATGGAATATCACTCAGCCATAAAAAAAAGAATGAAATAATTTCATTTGCAGCAACATGGATGGACCTGGAGATTATCATACTAAGTGAAGTAAATCAGACAGAGAAAGACAAATATCATATGATATCGCTTATATGCAGAATCTAAAAAAAAAAACCTGATACAAATAAACTTATTTACAAAACAGAAACAGACTCACAGACTTAGAGAATGAACTTATGGTTACCGGGGGGAAGGATGGTGGGGGAGGGATAGATTGGGATTTGGGATTGACATGTACACACTGCTATATTTAAAATAGATAACCAACAAGGACCTACTGTAATTAATTAATTAATTAATTAATTAATTAAAAAGAAAATGACAGAAACCATGCTATGTGACTTCCGAAGCTAGGTCAGGTCCTAAAAGTAATCTAGCTTCTTCCTGGCTCTCTGGTGGCATACTTGCCCTTTGAGCCTAGTCGTCATGCTTTGCAAAGGCCAGGCCACAGAGCAAGGCTCTGGGTGGTGTTCCAGATACCAGCCCATCTAAGGTCCCAGTTGACAACCCAGTTCAGCCGCCAGACATTACTGAATAGCCTTCAGGTGATGCCAGCTTTACTTGTTGCTAATGGAGGCCCCAGACATGGTGGAACAGACACAATCTATCCCCACTATGACTTGTCTGAATTCCTGCGCATGAATTCTATAAACTGAATAAATGTCTCATATCACTAAATTTTGAGGTAATTTGTTACTCAGACATGGTAAATGGAACATCTTCTTTACCAACCATTCCTTCTGGAATTTTTCTCCTATTCAAGTGCAGGGAAATACTTCAGTGCTCTAGACTTTCTCCCTAATCCTTTCAGGATTCTACTTCTCTTATGTTCTGACCCTGTATTAATCCCAATATTTTCCACCTAGATCTTTTCTCCCAGCTTTATACTGTCCATTTTGTAGAGCATAAATCCATGCTAAGTGTCTTTAAGCCTTGGTCTCAGGACAACAATTCCTTGGGAGCAAGGTCCTGCGAATCAAGGTTTAAGGAGAATCTCACCCTCAGGACCCTGCAAATGTGGAGCATAGCACCTCACTTGCCTCATCTTCTTAATGAGGGCTTCTAAAGAGCCCTTCTTCTTAATCT
Source organism: Kogia breviceps (assembly GCF_026419965.1). Lineage (NCBI taxonomy): Eukaryota > Metazoa > Chordata > Mammalia > Artiodactyla > Physeteridae > Kogia > Kogia breviceps. Next base: position 92,396,799 of record NC_081311.1, read on the forward strand.
CTCTCTAAATATACTTCCTTGCCAAACCCTAGCCCTGTATCTGTAATTCAGTGATAAAATGAGCAGGATCATGAGTTTGACTTTCTGGGTTTGAGTCCCAAATTTGCCACTAACAAGCGACTTCATGGCTGGAGATTTTGTCATCTATTAAATGGGGATAGTGGTATTATGTATCTCTTAGGACTAATGGTGATATTAAATGAATTAATGAAATCAAAAACCTTAAAATAGTACCTGTAAAACAAGCAATGTTGGCTATTATTATTCTCTATTATAATTGCTTTCATATTATTATGTGTCTCCTCATTATAACAATTTTCACATGTGTGAAATTGGATTTATGGTCAAAGCTTAAAATAACACTTCGTTTGAGTCTCTCTCCTGCTGATGATATTACTAACATTATTTAACTCATTAAGCCCAAATTTAAAATAATCTTTGATCTACTGTATTCCTTCAGCCAATTTTAGTTACTTTTCATACCAAAATCCATTTTACCCTTCTCTCTTTTCTAATCTGGTGTTCTGGCCTTCAGATAGTTGGTGAAATCCTGGTAGTATGAGAGTTGGCACTTATGTGTATTTTACCAAAGTCTCAGTGGGATCACCACCCCCACTCAAAAAGTGAAGATAAATATATGTTGCAAATAGCATCTCTATGGCCACTTGTTGCCACTTCTGGCTGTCATGGTTCATTCACAACCAGATTCTTCCAAGATGACTTATTGTGCTAAGTCATTTCTTCTCCATGCTAAGTCGTTTTTTGTTCCATGTCTCTCTCAACAGAAATAAGCCTGAATTCCCTATTTCCTAGTAAAATAATCTACACATCACAGCTTTATTGTCAAGGTTATCAAGAAAAATAAACTCTATTAACTTATCTGGTCTCATTTTCCACTAATATATAAAATGCATTTTCCCAAGTAGATAGTCTCCTGAATGTGCTATAAAATAAAATTACTAATTTAAATATGTCTTTGTGCATTGTAATTCATTATAGTTTTTTCGTAATATACATGACCCTTTTTCAGCTTTGACCTTTCTAATTGACCATGCTTAGTGTATAAGTATTATTATTATTAAGCATTGTTCAATTACAAACTATTGAAGGTAATTTTCCAATCAAATGAGTGAATTGCAAAAGGAATTTTTAAAGGATGTTGAAAGGAAAATCTGTCTTGGAAGGCTATCGATATGATTTATTAAAGAAAAGAAAAAAATAATGATTTTGCAGGACGATATCTCAGAAAGCCTATATTTTGCAAGAGAATTTCCTTACTATATGTATTGGACAGTTTATACATAATTAATCTGTGACCTAATATTCATAAATGGCAGATAAGCCTTCCCTAAGGAGTAGAGCAAGTAGCAGGTGACTGAGTATCTTGGAAAGCTGTGACTGATGCATTCCTTCAAGACCCTGTTATTTGCATCTGGAATACCTCTAATTTGAAAATGAAAATCTGGCATGGGAAGTCTATTGGGATATCTACTTTCAAGTTGAAGAAGTAACATCTGATCCTCACCCTCATGATTTACAATATTTAATATCAAACATTAGGCCTATTAACAGAAAACTATAAAATCAAATGTATTTGCTCCAAAAACATAATGTATTTATGATGAAGAAAATGCAAATTGCCCCCGAGCAAACTGCCTCATCCCTGATATTTAATGATCAACAGTAACAATGAACAAAAAGGTCCAGAACATCTGAATTCTGCTAGAAGATTGAAAAACATGAATTCATCCTGACTTATGTTTGAAGCACTGTCTACTGGATTGAAGAATGGTTAACAGGCTAAATGCAAAGTCAGTTGATAAACAGAAGCATATTCAGCAAGGACGCTTTCCTACCATGAGGATGAGAATTGGTTGCATTTAATTTGTCTTTGTTATTAATGATATGGAACTGAGGATAAACAACAGATAAATTAAATGAGCAGGAGATCAGAAAGAGTTGCACACCAGTGCAATACAATGATGAGGCCCAAAGCGAGTTGGAAATCCATAATACACCCAAGACATGACAAAGCACTATTCAAACCAAAAAATCACAAAATGCACATAAAAATAAACACAATACTCAAATTCAGAAAAAAATATAAGAAAACATCAAGTTAAAATAAGACTTGAAGGGCTTAGAGTAAATCATACGTGTGGTTTTAAAGACCTTATCTAAGATGATGGAGTAGAAGGACATGCGCTCACTCCCTCTTGCGAGAACACCGGAATCACCACTAACTGCTGAGAAATCATTGACAGGAAGATACTGGAACTCACCAAAAAGACCACACATCCAAAGACAAAGGAGAAGCCACAATGAGATGGTATAAGGGGCACAATCACAATAAAATCAAACACCATAACCACTGGTTGGGTGACTCACAAACTTGAGAACAATTATACCACAGAAGTCCACCCATTGGAATGAAGGTTCTGAGTCCCATGTCAGTTTTCCCAACCTGACAGTCAGGACAGGAGGACGAATTCCCAGAGAATCAAACTTTGAAGGCTAGTGGGATTTGATTGAAGGACTTCAACAGGATGGGGGGAAACAGAGACTCCAATCTTGGAGGGCACACACAAAGTAGTGTATGCATCAAGACCTGGGGGAAAGAGCAGTGACCCTATAGGCAAATGAACAAGAACTACCTGCTGGAGTTGGAAGGTCTCCTCCAGAAGCAGGGGATGGCTGTGGCTCACTACAGGGACATGGACACTGGCAGCAGAAGTTCTGGGAAGACCTCCTGGGCATGGACCCTTCCAGAGTACACCATTAGGCCCATCAAAGAGCCTGTAGCCTCCAGTGCTGGGTCACCTCAGGCCAAACAACCAGAAGGCAGGAAACTTAGCCCCACCCCTCAGCAGACAAGGGGATTAAAGTTTTACTGAGTTCTGCCTACCAGAGCAACACCCAGCTCTACCCACCACTAGTACCTCCCATCAGGAAGCTTGCACACACTTCTTAGATAGCCTCATCCACCAGAGGGCAGGTAGCAGAAGCAAGAAAAACTGCAATCCTACAGCCTGTGGAATGAAAACCACATTCATAGAAAGATAGACAAAAAGAAAAGACAGAGGACTATGTACCAGAGGAAGGAACAAGATAAAACCCCTGAAAAACAACTAAATGAAGTGGAGATAGGCAAACTTCCAGAAAAAGAATTCAGAATAATGATAGTGAAGATGATCCAGGACCTCAGAAAAAGAATGGAGGCAAAGATCGAGAAGATGCAAGAAATGTTTAATAAAGACCTAGAAGAATTAAAGTACAAACAAACACAGATGAACAATACAATAACTGAACTGAAAAATATACTAAAAGGAATAAATAGCAGAATAACTGAGGGAGAAGAACAGATAAGTGACCTGGAAGACAGAATGGTGGAATTCACTGCCGCAGAACAGAATAAAGAAAAAAAGAATGAAAAGAAATGAAGACAGCCTAAGAGGCCTCTGGGACAATATTAAATGTGCCAACAGTTGCATTATAGGGGTCCAGAAAGAGAAGACAGAGAGAGAAAGGACCTGAGAAAATATTTGAAGAGATAATAGTCGAGCACTTCCCTAACATGGGAAAGGAAGTAGCCACCCAAGTCCAGGAAGTGCAGAGAGTCCCAGGCAGGATAAACCCAAGGAGCAACACATCAAGAAACATAGTAATCACACTGATAAAAATTAAAGACAAAGAAAAATGATTAAAAGCAACCAGGGAACAATGACAAATAACATGTGAGAGAACTCCCATAATGTTAAAGGCTGATTTCTCAGCAGAAACATTACAAGCCAGAAGGGAGTGGCATGATATATTTAAAGTGAAGAAAGGGAAGTATCTACAACTAAGATTACTCTACCCAGCAAAGATCTGATAGAGATTCGATGGAGAAATCAATAGCTTTACAGACAAGACAAAGCTATGAGAATTCAGCACCATGAAACCAGCTCTACAACAAATGCTACAGGAACTTCTTTAAGGGGGAAACAAAAGAGAAGAAAATGACCTACAAAAACAAACCCAAAACAACTAAGAAATGGTAATAGGAACATACATATAGATAATTACCTTAAATGTGAATGGATTAAATGCTCCAACCAAAGGACACAGGCTCGTTGAATGGATACAAAAATAAGACCCATATATATGCTGCCTACAAAAGACCCACTACAGACCTAGGGATACATACAGACTGAAAGTGAGAAGATGGAAATAGATATTCCATGCAAATGGAAATCAAAAGAAATCTGGAGTAGCAATACTCATATATGATAAGATAGATTTTAAAATTAAGAATGTTAAAAGAGACAAGGAAGAAAACTACATAATGATCAAGGATCATTCCAAGAAAAAGATATAACAATTATAAATATATAGCACCCAACATGGGAGCACCTCAATACATAAGGCAAATATTAACATCTATAAAAGAGGAAATCGACAGTATCACAAATATAATAGGGGACTTTAACACCTCACTTACACCAATGGACAGATCATCCAGACAGAAAAGTAGTAAAGAAACACAAGCTTTAAATGACACAATAAACCAGATATATTTAATTGATATTTATAGGACATTCCATTAAGAAACAGTGGATTACACTTTCTTCTCAAGTGCGCACGGAACATTCTCCAGGATAGATCCCATCTTGGGTCACAAATCAAGCCTCAGTAAATTTAAGAAAATTGAAATCATATCAAGTATCTTTTCCAAACAAAATGTTATGAGATTAGAAATAAATTAGAGGGGAAAAAATGTAAAAAAGACAAACACATGGAGACTAAACAATACATTACTAAATAACCAAGAGATCACTAAAGAAATCAAAGAGGAAATCAAAAAATACCTGGAGACAAATGATGATGAAAACAGGACTATCCAAAACCTATGGGATGCAGTAAAAGCAGTTCTAAGAGGGAAGTTTATAACAATACAACCCTACCTCAAGAAACAAGAAAAATCTCAAATAAAAAATATAACCTTACACCTAAAGGAACTAGAGACAGAAGAACAAACAAAACCCAGATTTAGTAGAAGGAAAGAAATCATAATGGTAAGAGCAGAAATAAATGAAATACAAACAAAGAAAACAATAACAAAGGTCAATAAAACTAAAAGCTGTTTTTTCCAGAAGATAAACAAAATTGATAAATCTTTAGTGAGACTCATCAAACAAAAAGAGGGAGAGGACTCAAATCTATAAAATTAGAAATGCAAAAGGAGAAGTTACAATAGACACCACAGAAATGAAAGCATCATAACAGACTACTATAAGCAACTCTATGCCAATAAAACGGACAACCTGGAAGAAATGGACAAATTCATAGAAAGGTATAACCTTCCAAGACTGAACCAGGAAGAAACAGAAAATATGAACAGACCAATCACAAGTAATGAAATTGAACCTGTGATTACAAATATCCAACAAACAAAACTCCAGGACCAGATGGCTTCACAGGTGAATTCTATCAAACATTAAGAGAAGAGCTAACACCCATCCTTCTCAAACGCTTCCAAAAAATGCAGAGGAAGGAACACTCCCAAACTCATTCTACAAGGCCACCATCATTCTGATACCAAAACCAGACAGAGACACTACAAAAAAAGAAAATTACAGACCAATATCACTGATGAATATAGATGCAAAAATCCTCAACAAAATACTATCAAACAGAATCCAATGACACATTAAAAGGATCATATACCAAGATCAAGTGGGATTTATTCCAGAGTGCAAGGATTCTTCAATATACTCAAATCAATAAGTGTGATAGAGCATATTAACAAATTGAAGAATAAAAACCATATGATCCTCTCAACAGATGCAAAAAAAGCTTTGGACAAAATTCAACACCCATTTATGATAAAAACTCTCCAGGAAGTGGGCATAGAGAGTACCTACCTCAACATAATGAGGGCCATATATGACAAACCCACAGCAAACATCATTCTCAATGGTGAAAAAATGAAGGCATTTCCTCTAAGATCAGGAACAAGACAAGGATGTCCATTCTTGCCACTATTATTCAACATAGATTTGGAAGTCCTCACCATGGTAATCAGAGAAGAAAAAGAAATAAAAGGAATACAAATTGGAAAAGAAGCAGTAAAACTGTCATTGTTTGCAGATGACATGATAGTATACATAGATAATCCTAAAGATACCACCAGAAAACTACTAGAGCTAATCAATGAATTTGGTAAATTTGCAGGTTACAAAATTAATGCACAGAAATCTCTTGCATTCCTATACAGTAACAAAGAAATATCAGAAAGAGAAAGGAAGGAAACAATCCCATTCTCCCTTGCAACAATAAGAATAAAATCCCTCAGAATGAACCTACCTAAGAAGCCAAAAGACCTGTATGCAAAAAACTATAAGACACTGATGAAAGAAATCAAAGATGACAAACAGATGGAGAGAGATACCATGTTCTTGGATTGAAAGAATCAATATTGCGAAAATGACTATACTACCCAAAGCAATCTACAGATTCAATGCAATCACTATCAAATTACCAATGGATTTTTAGTAGAACTAGAACAAAAATTCTTAAAATTTGTATGGAGACACAAAGGACCCCGAATAGCCAAAGCAATCTTGAGGGGAAAAAAAGGAGCTGGGGGAATCAGACTCACTGATTTCAGACTATACTACAAAGCTACAATAATCAATACAATATGGTACTGGCACAAAAACAGAAATATAGATCAATGGAACAGGATAGAAAGCCCAAGGATAAACTCACAGACCTATGGTCAACTAATCTATGACAAAGGAGGCAAGGATATACAATGGAGAAAAGACAGTCTCTTCAATAGGTGGTGCTGGGAAAACTGGACAGCTACATGTAAAAGAATGAAATTAGAACACTCCCTAACACCATACACAAAAATAAACTCAAAATGGATTAGAGACATAAATGTAAGGCCAGACACTATAAAACTCTTTGAGGAAAACATACGCAGAACACTCTTTGACATAAATCACAGCAAGATATTTTTTGACTCACTTCCTAGAGTAATGGAAATAAAACAAAAATCTACAAATGGGACCTAATGAAACTTAAAAGTGTTTGCACAGAAAAGGAAATTATAAACAAGATGAAAAGACAACCCAAAAAATGAGAGAAAATATTTGCAAGTGAATCAACAAAGGATTAATCTCCAAAATATATAAACAGCTCATGCAGTTCAATATTAATAAAACAAACAACCCAATCAAAAAGTGGGCAGAAGACCTAAATAGACATTCCTCCCAAGAAGACACACAGATGGCCAAGAAGCACATGAAAAGCTGCTCAACATCACTAATTATTAGAGAAATGCAAATCAAAACTACAATGAGGTATCACCTTGCACCAGTTAGAATGGGCATTATCAGAAAATCTACAAACAACAAATGCTGGAGAGGGTATGGAGAAAAGGGAACCCTCTTGCACTGTTGGTGGGAATGTAAATTGATACAGCCACTATGGAGAACAGTATGGAGGTTCCTTAAAAAACTAAAAATAGGGCTTCCCTGGTGGTGCAGTGGTTGAGAGTCTGCCTGCCAATGCAGGGGACACGGGTTCGTGCCCCAGTCCGGGAAGATCCCACATGCTGTGGAGCGGCTGGGCCGGTGAGCCATGGCCGCTGAGCCTGTGCTCCACAACAGGAGAGGCCACAACAGTGAGAGGCCCGTGTACCGCAAAAAAAAAAAAAAAAAACTAAAAATAGAATGACCATATGATCCAGCCATCCCACTACTAGGCATATACCTAGAGAAAACCATAATTCAAACAGACACATGCACCCCAATATTCATCACAGCACTATTTACAATAGCCAGGTATTGGAAGCAAGGTAAATGCCCATGGACAGATGAATGGACAAAGATGTGGTACATATATACCGTGGAATATTACTCAGCCATAAAAAGGAATGAAATTGGGTCATTTGTAGAGATGTGGATGGATCTAGAGACTGTCATACAGAGTTAAGTATGTCAGAAAGAGAAAAACAAATATATTAATGCATATATGTGGAATTTAGAAAAATGATACAGATGAACCGGTTTGCAAGGCAGAAATAGAGGCACAGATGTAAAGAACAAACATATGGACACCAAGGGGGGACAGTGGGGGGACACATTGGGAGGTTGCGATTGACATGTATATAGTAATAAGTATAAAATAGATAACTAATAAGAACCTGCTGTATTAAAAAATAAAATAAAATTCAAAAAAGATCATATATGTAGTTTTAATATATTTAAGATGCCAGGGATCTCTTAGTGCTATATTTACTTAGCCTTTGCTGTAATTCATCACAATTGTCATGTCATGTTAATGTAATATTAATATTTCTTATGAATATTTACTTAAATGCCAATACTTTGCTTCTTTGTGTATGTTCTTCTGGAAAAATGATATAAACCAAAGTAAAAAGTACAATGATATAGCAAAAGTTCAGCTTTTTTATGACTTTTTTCAGGATCCTGTCAGTATAAAAAGAGTCAGCAGTAGTGCTGTGCCTCTTGTGGACATGAGGGGCACATAAATTGCCTCCTGAAATAGGCTACATCTGCTCTTGCTCTGTAGACCCTCACTTCCACTTTGTCCTGTTTTCTTGACTAAATACATTGAGATTTATTGCACAGCTTAGCGTGTTCACTTTCCATGAATTTAAAACTTTAAAAAGCTATAGCCCCATTTTGGAGCTGCATTCTATGTGATCCTAATGATCTTTTCATTCTTTGAAAGTTTTTACAACAATTTTCCTGATTTTCCAAATTGTGAATCATAAAGGAGAAAATAGGAAAAGAAAAGTTAGACTTTGTGCAGGATAAATAGGTTCTTCAGAAGAGTGTTTGGCCCTCGCCTCTGTACATATTATAGCTGATTGCTTTCTCTTTCTCTCTCTGTGGGAAGACAGAGCTAGAAGCACCAATCAACATGAGAGCCAATTTATTGACTCCAGCTATAAAAGACTACAAAAAGGCATATAACAAATAACAAAATACTAAAAAAGAAAAAAAAACACAAAAAACAAGAGGCTACCAAGTTGGTCATAGATCCACCAAATTGTGTTGGCTCAGGCTATAGTAATTACATTAAAACATTCTTGGAAGAGACACAACCAAGTATCAAATCATAGGCTCTCAGAATGGGAAGTAAGATGAGGTCATCTATATTAACCTTTTACTAGATGCATAAATTCCAAATAAGTGATCCTGTACCCTCTTATTGCACACTTCTAGTGATGGGGAATTCACTGCTCCACCAGACACTTCATTCCATTTGAGGACAGCTATGATGATTCAAAAGTCCTTTCTTCCATTAAGCTCAAGTCTAGCTCCTCATAATTTTCACTTGTAGACATTAGTTCTTTCTGTGGCTACAAAATGCAAAAAGCCTAACAATTCTTCCATAATACTAAATATGTGAAGACAGTAATCATGGTAGTCTACATCTTTGTCACAGGTTAAACACCATTGTTTTTTCCAACTCTTCTCTTGATACCCTCTCGATTGCATACCCACCATTTTCTTGGCCTCTATCTCTTCATCCCCAGTTGATCTTGGTCACAGATATAAATGTTGTCTTTAAAGACAAGTAGATCTGGCTATGAATCTATACTCCTCCACCTCTGGGAACTTAAAGGAACTGCAAAATTTCTCTAATACTTAATTTTCTTCTTTACAAAATTGAGATAATTATAACATCTAGTTTAAAGGCTTAAAATGAGAATTAGGTAAAACAACATACTAAATTGATGAGCACAGTTTATGAGTATGAAGCTTAGTAACTTCCTCCCTGGTACCCAAGGTATGACTCATGAAAAGTTTTAAGTCTACAGATAACTCTTTAATAATTCCAATTACTCTTAATTCAAACCCTGGCCTAGGACTACATGGATGTTTAAAGAATTGTGATTTGAGAGGAAATAAAGTAACCTTTTGCCTGCAAAAGTCTACCTCCCTGCCATTATATTTTGATCCCTTCTGAGTAATTTCTCAAATATCTTTTCACTGTGAGAGCTGAATGATCAGGAAGTGTAGGGGAAAGTGAAAGAAGGTAGATAAAGATAAGATGAAGGTATGAATCACTGACCACCTGGAGAAGGTCTGCTCAGGAAGGATGCTTCTGCATGCCTGGGAAATGGGAAAAGTACAGAGCAAGTATGATGGATGGTAATGGAGAAAGGGAACTATTTGGTTTATCCCAATAAACCTGGGAAATTTATTTATGTCATATTCTAGAATGGATTAGACTCATACTTAATTGGCATGGGAGGGACATTCCAGAGGCAACAGAAGATAGCTGACCCAAAGGGCAGGAAAGACTCATTTCTGACAAATTTTTTAAAAAATTTACCAGGGGCTTCCCTGGTGGTGCAGTGGTTGAGAATCCGCCTGCCGATGCAGGGGACACGGGTTCGTGCCCAGGTCCGGGAAGATCCCACATCCCGCGGAGCGGCTAGGCCCGTGATCCATGGCCGCTGGGCCTGCGCGTCCGGAGCCTGTGCTCCACAACGGGAGAGGCCACAACAGTGAGAGGCCCACGTACCACAAAAAAAAAAAAAAAAAATGTACCAGAAGAAGAATAATGAGAGCCAGGGCATAAGACTCATGGCAGGGTCTAAGGCAATCAACCAGGAGCCAGGGGATGAATCAGGAGGCAGAAGTTAATGTGAGAAGGATTCCGGATACCCCATGAAAGAGGAAGGATGCTAGACTTGCATCACTAATGAACAATGGTCTCTGGGGACAGGAAGTGGGATTCTCCAAAGGTCCAGACAGAGAGAAAATTCCAAACATATATCCTGTGTTGTCCGGGACCAAAACAATATACTAGTTCAATTTTTTATATCCTTTTGCTAAGATACCTTTATCATTCATGACGCTGAAATACTGGGAATGTAATAACATGCACAACTGGGCTAGATGCCACACCATAGTGATCATAGGCATGTTAACCATTAGCAGTGACGCTGTTGGTCAGACCTGAGCACGTAAAGCAGGAGGGTTGTGACTAATGCATCAGGGCCTGAAGGAGCCACAACTATGTGTGGTCTTTTTTCTTATTTTACTTCTGACCATAGATAAAGGTGGTCCCTGTTTACTTGCCTTGCTTTAGAGAAACTCTATTTGGTTGTTTGTTTCATTGTGTGATTTTTTTTTTTTTGTAACCTACAAATAGATATGATTACTATATTCTTGACTACTGAATTCTGTCTCCTATTTCCCATAAATGAAGTAAGAAAAATAATCCTTTTCTTAAATAAGAGAATTTTAAAAATATTTTTGTAAAAGAATAAATCAAATCTATCATCTTAATCGTGGCTCAAATAAATCTAATTTAGTTTTTAAGGACTCTTTTAGCTCTAAATAATGTGTAATTTTAGTTCTTAAAAGACTCTCTTGAAGAAGGTCAGCTGAGACCTATGATTCTTCTGTCAAGAGCCTTTACTTCAGGTGTGTATGTAAAGTGGCATAAAACTAGTAACTTCACTGTGTTCCTGCAGACACACACACACACAGACTCACACAAACACACACCGACCGCGTAGCAGAATGGAAAAGATCATGCTGCAGATTCAACCTAATCCAGATTCAACCCAAAGCCCCTGAACGTACTAGTTATGTGACCTTAGATGATATATTTAATGTCTCTGAACATCACGTTTCCTTGCCTGCAAAACCTTTACACATTTATTGTACCAGTTTGAATAATGCTAACATTGTGTCTAGTAAATAGGTGTGTATCATATAATGACCAATATTATCATCATCCATAGGCAGAAAGAATTTAGCATAGTGCCTTCTGCATAGATGCTATTTAAGAAATAGTACCTAGTATTATAGTTATTACTCTTTTATCTTAGTATTAGGTGTGGAGCATCAGATCAAACACCATATATATAACTGACACAAAATAAATGATAACTGCACAGCGTGGTAGAAACTAAAAACTGTTCTTATACAAATAGAATGGGTGAGGGGCATCTATGTCAGGACCTCATGACTAGGAGGCTTGTGATAAAGGGTACTGATAAGAGGGTGATTCATATTGCATATAAAGCTCCTGGTACCAAGCTAAACCCACAATAGTTGCTTACTAAATAGTCACTATTATGGTCTCCATAGCCAGTATCAGACCTAATAACTTTATCCATTGGCTCAATTGCCCCTCATAACAATACTGATTATTTATGCTGCTTAAATGGGTTAACTTTGCTTTAAGAGGGAAGCTTTCATTTTCAATAAGCCTCCTGGTATTTTGTTTTGTTTTTTCAAAGAGGTGTTTAGACCTTTATTGAGACAAGGCTTATCTAAAACAAACAGGAGCCTGTACAAAGAAAAGCGTCTAGTGAAAGGGAAGAGATGTCTGCATCAGAATCATGGTAAATACGGGCAGATTGGATGTTTGTTGCTGATGCTTCTCCCTGACATGGACAGTCCATACATCATTCTATAAGCATGCAGCGTTTGGGGGAGCTGACAATCACTGCACAAGCTCACTGCCAAGTGCGCACTGTGGGGCATAGATGTGACAGGATTTTTCTGTTAAGGAATTTCCTCCTCCATACACAGCTCTGAGACCTGGGACAACAATCTCTCCAATCTAAGAAGGTTGGTCTGCTTTAGCCAGGTTCAGTGTTATACTTCTGAGAAAAATGACTGTAATAAAGCTAATAGAGAATCAAGCAAGCTAGTTTAAAAGTATTTTGTTATGTGTTTGTTTGCTTTTGTCATTGGTCATCTCTCATGTCCATCTAAGCCTGCTGTTAGGTTGAGATTCTGACAGTTGAACAAATTCACCCAAGATTCACTCTGAAAACACACATATATACTCCAAACAGAAGAACAAATAGGAATTTTCAAGTACTATTTGACGAAAGCTTAAGAATAAATTGTATTTCATGTACCATAGATTTAGAAGTCATCCTTCTGTGTGCCTACAAGAAATCAAGCATAAGGTCTTAAATAAATGAAGTACTTCTGCCCTTCTCTTCTAAATGTTTTCGTTGATGTAGGTTTGTCAGCTATACACAGGAGAGCTCTAATATGTGAGATGTTTGATCCTTCGACTTGTGAGAAAGGGGTAGCCCATGGTTATGATTAAACAGACAAAGTCATGGTCATCATGAATGAATTTCAGAGGTGTGGGCCCTCTAATTTTTCCATCATTTCTTTGATGACGTCTGAGACTCTGTTTTTTTTTTTTTTTTTTTTTTTTGAGGTACGCGGGCCTCTCACTGTTGTGGCCTCTCCCGTTGCAGAGCACAGGCTGCGGACTCACAGGCTCAGCGGCCATGGCTCACGGGCCCAGCCGCTCCACGGCACGTGGGATCTTCCCGGACCGGGGCACGAGCCCGTGTCCCCTGCATCGGCAGGCGGACTCAACCACTGCGCCACCAGGGAAGCCCAGAGACTCTGTTTTTAAGAGGCAACTACAAACTCCAGTACCCTCGCGGAATGAGCACCAAGACTTAAGTTTATTCAGTATAAGTGACTATAAACCATCTTTCCTGAAAATGGACTCTGGTGAAAGAAAAAGGAGAAGAGAGAACAAGATGATAGAAGATGGAAAAGGGATGTGATTGAGAGAGTAAAAGTGATGATGTGTATTGAAGGAAAACTTCACTGTTATCTGGCAGCAAGAATTGAAGATTCGAATTTCAAAAAGTGAATTTCTGGCAATCTCATATGGCAAAAGGAACAAGTCTGATGACCCATATAAAATTTGCTATGGAAATCTTGACTGGTCTCCAGGAAAACTGAGAAGCTTAAAACCTTTAGGTTTCCTGACTTCTACCTTTGCTTACATTCCTATCTCTTCAACTCAAAATGCAACAGATAGAAGTCTCAAATGACCATCCACTAACCTCCATTAAAGCAGTAACTGGTAGAGCTTTATGGAGCTCCCCTGGTCAAAGGTATTACTGATGCCTACTTTATATCAGATACCTACTTTATACCAGGTATTACTACCTTTATAGCAGGTATTACTGATGCTTACTTTATACCAATAGTATAATACTTAACACTACTTCCTGTTTCTAGGGAATCAATAATGAAAAAGAAACAGTCTTTGCCCTCAAGAAGTTTGTAATCTACTATAGTAGAAACAGGTTAAAATAAAGAAGATATTAAATGAGTTTATTAAAAAAAAAGAAGCATGCGCTTAAAATAGACAATGTTTTTATTTCCCTTGGGTATATGCCAAAGAGTGGAATTTCTGGGTCATATGTTAACTACATTATTTAACCTTTGGAGGAACTGTCAGTTTCCCAAAGTGACTGTGCCACTTGCATTTCCACTATTAATATACATGGGTGCCAATTTCTTCACAAATCCTTCAACATTTCTTATTATTTATATTCCTGATTATAGCCATATTAAAGGATATGAAGTGGTGTCTCACACTTATGATTTGCATTTCCTTAATGGTGAATGACATTGAGTATATTTTCATGTGCTTATTGGCCATTTCTTTATCTTCTAACAAAATATATACTCAAATCCTTTGCACATTTTAATTGGATTATTTACCTTTTTATTTTTGCATTAAAGAGTTCTTTTTTGATTCTACATACTAGCTCATTACCACATCTATGCTTTTCAAATATTTCTCCCATTCTGGTGCTTGCCTTTTCTCTTTCTTTGTGATATCATTTATAAAATAAAATTTTAATTTTAAGATGATCCAAATTATCTATTTCTCCTTTTGTTGGTTGTGTTTTTGGTGTCATATCCAAGAAATCATTGCCCAATTCAAGATTATGACTATTCATTCATATGTTTTCTTCTAAGAGTTGTGCAGTTTTAGCTCTTACATTTAGATCTATAATACATTTTAATTAAGTCTTGTGGAAGATAAGAGGTTGGGATACAGCTTCATTCTTTTGTATGTAAATATCCTAAGACCAGCATCATTTGTTGAAAAGACTATTCTTTCTCCATTTAACTGTCTTGTTGAAAACCAATTGACTATATATGTAAGGGTTTATTTCTGAACTTTAATTTTATTTCATTAAAATACATAACACTATTCTTAACCCAGTGATACATTGTTTTAATTACTGAAGCTGTATATATTTTCAAATCAAAAAGATTCGGGAGTAACTACTAATAGATACAGGGTTTCTTTTGAGGGAGATGACAATGGTCTTGAATTATATAGTACTGATGAAGGTGTAAATTTGTGAATGTACTAAACCCATTGAATTCCACACATTAAATGTGTGAATTTTATGGTGTGTAAGTTATATTTCAAAAAAGATGTTTAAAAATTCAGGAAACATTTCCCATAGAAGCTGAGATCTGATACAGGTTTGTAATAAGAATTTGGCAGGTGGGGAAGAAAATGGGATTCTAGGCAGAGGACCTAAGGGTGCAAATACAAAGTGGTATGAGATCACATCACATGTTTAGCAAACTCAAAACAGTTTTAATTATATAAGTGTAAAGCAGAATAAAATATTACCTGGGTTTTTGTTGCAGAAGGAGGAAATAGTCTGTTGAGAATTCCTTTCTATCCAATAAAAAGACATTCCAATTTTATTTTGTTGACTGATTAAAATATTTTGACCACATACCATCTATATATATACTTATATAGCTTCTAGCTATAAAGTATATGCTTATGCTACTGAATTACTCATTTAGTAGCATATTTATATATTTCACAATAGTTTAAAATTATTTAGAGTTTATAAAACATGGGCAAGTATATAAAAGAAAGATAAAAATAAACATAAACAGAGTTCTAATATTCACTTCTTCCGTCTCAAGCAATAAAGCTTACTCCTTCCTTGGGTATCACCAGATAAATGTGGAACTCTTTGTTTTAAAAGGTGTATTTTAATTTAATTTTCAATATGAAATCCAGAAAATAGGTCAAATTCCAAAGGGGATCCATTTTTAATAATGGAATTTAGTCAACCTGAGATGTTAATAGAAAAAGATTTGAGTGCTGGAGACCTGTATGACACACTTCAAACAAAAGAGATTTGATAGCCACACATTTCTTAATTCACTTGCATTTATCCTGCTACTGCATTAGCCCCCTTTATTTTTAAGGGACAAGCTATGGCAAAACAGAAAACAGGATCTGGCCATGCTCAATTATGCACTTCGGCTGTTTACTTTTCTGGCTTTAGTAGAAAATGATTTGTATGCTACTTGAAATGTATCCTTCATGATTACCCCATGTAGAAAGTAATAATAAGATAAAGTTCTATTTTTCCTTGATTGATCAAAGAAAGGACAGATTGCTGAAGGGCTCAAAGATGATTCACTCCATCTCCCTTTATCCTTCATATATGCTAAAAAACAAAACAAACAAAAACTCCTCATATTTCATAAACTAGTATCCAAATTCCTCTCATTATTTCGTTTGATCATACCTTCAACTTGCAATACAGTAGAAGGAAAGAGTGTGCAACTTCCATTATATAAAGGAAGGAATTAAAGATAATGAAAAACTGGTGGGGGGAGCGTGCACCACATCCTGAGCCCCAAGCCCGGGCCAAGGCCTCCTGCAGGCTGTGGCGGTGCTGTTTGGTGCTTAGGGACCACCTTCCTGAGTCAAAACGCAAAGCCTGCTAAGGCTGCTGGCAATACTCCCCAGGTTTTGAAAGCCTGTTGGGATGGAGGAGGAGGAGGAACAGCAGGTAGCAGGTGGGGTCCCTGAGAAGGACACGGCAACACCCAGATCATCCGGCTGCTTAAGTGAGCCAAGCCCAGCATCTCTAAAGATGAGTCAGAAGAGGCTGAGCTACTTTTGCATGATGCTTTTCATCTCGCTTGTCAGAATAACAAGAAGGATGTCGGTTACGCTTTAAAAAATTTAAAGATACAGATGAACAAAAATGAACATTTGTTAGTTATACTGTACTACGTGTAGGTACTTTAGCAATCTTTTAAAAATTCTAACCTAGATTGTGTGAATTAGCTATTTCTCCCCCATTTTACAGAAGGGAAAACAGAGTTAAAATGAAACATCACAAAATGAAAAGCAACCAACCCAAAATTTGACCCAAGTTCTTCTTATCATGGTACAGTGTTTATTTATTCATTAAGTAAATACCTGCCAAGCACCTATTAGGTGCCAGGCACTATTATAGAAATCAGAGGTAAGGACATGATGGGAAGGTGACATCACAAAAATGACAGGAGTATTTATTTATGTATTTATATATTTATTTATCTGTGTGTGTGTCTGTGTGATGTGAACTTGAGCAGTGTTAACTATAGTTATCATGTTGTATGTTACATCTCTAGTATTTATTTATCTTATAACTGGAAGTTTGTACTTTTTGACTGCTTTCCTCCAATTCCCACTTTCTCCATCCCTGCCTCTGGTAACCATAAGTCTGATTACTTTTCTATTAGTTTTTGTTTTGTCCTGTTTTATTTTACTTTGCTTTTTTCTTTAGACTCCACATATAAATGACATCATACAATATTTGTCTTTCTCTGTCTGACTTATTTCACTTAGCATAATGCCTTCAAGGTTCATCTGTGTTATCACAGATGGTAGGATTTCCTCATTTTTTATGGCTGGATAATATTCTATTGTATATAAACCATAGCTTCTTTACCCATTCATCCACAGTTGGATACTTAGGTTGTTTCTAGGTCTTGGCTATTGTAAATGATACTGCTATGGACATGCCAGGTGGGTGCAGATATCTTATTCAGTTTTGTTTTCATTACCTTTGGATATGTTCCCATAAGTGAAATTTCTGGATTATATGGTAATTCTACATTTAATTTTTTGAGGGTTCTCCATACTGTTTTCTACTGAGCATGCATAAAAAGCTGCCTTCTGAGGGATTAGGAAAAATCACAAGATAATAATTCAGCACTGTGAATTTCACACTGTGAAGTTAACAGAGAGAAATTATAACAAAGAATCAAACAGAAATTATGGAGCTGAAGAATACAATGAATAAATTTTTTTAAATGCAATAAAGTATCCACAGCAGACTTGATAAAATAGAAGATAGAATCTGTGAAGTCACAGGTAGTTCATATGAAATTATCCAGACAGAGGAGACAAAGGGGAAAAAAATGAAAAAAATGAAGAAAACCTACATGAATTACGGGATACGATAAAAAGAAACAATCTACATATTACTGGAGTCTCAGAAGGAGAAGAGGGGGAGAAAGGGGGGAGAAAAGCTTATTTAAAGGAATATTAGCTGAAATTTTCAAAATCTGGGGAGAGATTTGGAGATCCAAGCTCATGAAGTTCATACCTCTTTTTTTTTAATGGTTGCTCTAAGTTTAACGTCTTCATGTTTGGATGGTTGCCATAATCGTGTTTTTGTAGGAGGAGAGTAGTAATGTTGCTGACACTGCTCCTCAAATCTTCTTAGTTTTTAAAAATCTGAAAAAGTCTATTTCTCCATTTGGGGAGAATTTTTGCTGTGTAAAGAATTCTGGATTGTCTTTTTCCCTTTTGTTGTTTTAAAGATATCTTTCTACTGTCCTCTCATGTATGATTTCTGATAAGAAGTCTTCTATTATTTTTACCATTTTTCCCACGTACTTAATGTGTCTTTTCCTCTAGATGGTTTTAAGATTTTTAACCTGATTTCCAAAAATTTGATTATGTTATGGCTTTGCATAGCTTTCTTTAGATTTTATTCTGCTTGGGGTTCACTGAGGTTCTGGAATCTATGGGTTTATAATTTTCATCAAACTTGAAACTTTTCAACCAGTATTACTTTAAAAACTGTTTCTGCCTCAGAATGGGAGAAAATATTTGCAAACAAATCAATGGGCAAAGGATTAATCGCCAAAATATATAAACAGCTCATGCAGCTCAATATTAAAAAAACAAACAACCCAATCCAAAAATGGGCAGAAGACCTAAATAGACATTTCTCCAAAGAAGACACACAGATGGCCAAGAAGCACATGAAAAGCAGCTAAACATCACTAATTATTACAGAAATTCAAATCAAAACTACAATGAGGTACCACCTCACACCAGTTAAAATGGACATCATCAGAAAATTTACAAACAACAAATGCTGGAAAGGGTGTGGAGAAAAGGGAACCCTCTTGCACTGTTGGTGGGAATGTAAATTGATACAGCCACTGTGGAGAACAGTATGGAGGTTCCTTAAAAAACTAAAAATAAAATTACCATATGATCCAGCAATCCCACTACTGGGCATATACTCAGAGAAAACCATAATTCAAAAAGACACATGCATCCCAATGTTCATTGCAGCACTATTTACAATAGCCAGGACATGGAAGCAACCTAAATGCCCATCAACAGACAAATGGATAAAGAAGATGTGGTACATATATACAATAGAATATTACTCAGCCATAAAAAGGAATGAAATTGGGTCATTTGTAGAGACATGGATGGATCTAGAGACTGTCATACAGAGTGAAGTAAGTCAGAAACAGAAAAACAAATATCGTATGTTAACTCATATATGTGGAACCTAGAAAAATGGTACAGGTGAAGCAGTTTGCAGGGCAGAAATTGAGACACAGATGTAGAGAACAAACATATGGACACCAAGCGGGGAAAGTGGTGGGGGGCTGGGGCTGGTGGTGTGATGAATTGGGCTATTGGGATTGACATGTATACACCGATGTATATAAAATTTATGACTAATAAGAACCTGCTGTATAAAAAAATAAATTAAATAAAATTCAAAAAAAAGATATAAGAAAACTCTAAAATCTAAATCAAAAAGAATTTTTAAAGAAGGAAGAAAATAATAATTCCTCACATACAAGGGAATGACTGGATTTCACGGATATCTCAGCAGAAATCTTTTAGGCAAGGAGAGAGTAGGATAATATATTCAAAGGAAAAAAACAAACAGACAGCCAAGAATATTTTACTTGGCATAGCTGTCTTTCAGAAATGAAGAAGAGAGATAAAATTTTCACAAACTGAGGCTGAGGGAGTTAATCACCACTGCAACTGGTCAACAGGAAATACTAAAAGGAATTCTTCCAACTGAAATAATAGGATGCTAGTTAGTAACATAAAAACATTTGAAAATATAAAACACACTCATAAAGGAAAGTATATAGTCAAATTCAGAATACTCTAATACTGTAATATTGTGATTTGTTAATCACTGACCTACAGTATGAAGATTAAAGGACAGAAGCATTAAAAGTAAATATAGCTACAATATTTTGTTAATAGATATATAATATAAAAATAGGTAAATTGCCATATCAGAAACAGAAATTGTGGGGAATAGATTAAAGAGTAGAATTTTTCAATGTGATTGAAGTTAAGGTTTTTTCAGCATAAAATAAACTGTTATAACTATAAAATGATTTATGTAGTGCTTCCCTGGTGGCGCAGTGGTTGAGAATCTGCCTGCCAATGCAGGGGACACGGGTTTGAGCCCTGGTCTGGGAAGATCCCACATGCCGTGGAGCAACTAGGCCCATAATCCACAACTACTGAGCCTGCGCGTCTGGAGCCTGTGCTCCACAACAAGAGAGGTCGCGATAGTGAGAGGCCCATGCACTGTGATGAAGAGTGGCCCCTGCTTGCTACAACTAGAAAAAGCCCTCACACAGAAATGAAGATCCAACACAGCAAAAAGAAATAAATTAATTAATAAACTCCTACCTCCAACATCTTAAAAAAAAAAGATTTATGTAAGCCTCATGGTAACCACAAAGCAAAAACCTACAAAAGTAGACACATAGAATATAAAGAAAAGGGAATCAAAGCATACCACTATGGGATATCACCAATTCAGCAAGAGAAGAAGAAAAGAACAATGAACTACAAAACAGCCAGAAAACAATCCATAAGATGACATTATGTCCAATACTATTGATAATTACTTTAAAAGTAAATGAACTAAATTCTCCAGTAAAAGGCATAGAGTTGCTGAATGGATATAAAAAAATAAAAGACCTAACTATATGCTACTTACAGGAGACTCACTCTCACTTCAGCTTGAAGGACAAACAGACAATGAAAGTAAAGGAATAGAAAAAGATATTCTCTATAAACAGAAACCAAAAAGAAGCAGGGTTAGCTATACTTAGAGAAGTAGAGTTTAAGTTAAAACCTGTAATAAGACATAAAGAAGGTTATAATACAATGATAAAGAGTTCAATTTATAAAGAGGATATAAAAACTGTTAATGTATATGCTCCTAATATTGGAGCACCTAAATATATTAAGCAAATACTAACAGATCTGAAGGGAGGAATAGATAACAATAGGATAATAGTAGGGGAATTCAATACCCTCTTTCAACAATGGATAGACTAGTCAGACAGAAAAGCAATAAAGAAATAAGGACTTGAACCACACTTTTAACCAAGTGAACATAACAGACATATACATAACATTTCATCCAACAGCGAGAGAGAACACATTTTCTCAAGGACACATGAAATGCTCTTCAGGGTAGATCATATATTAGGTCACAAAAGAAGTCTTAGGAAATTTAAGAAGATTAAAATTATACCAAATATCTTTTCCAGCTACAATGGTATAAAACTATAAATCAATAATAGGAAGAAAACTTGAAAATTCGTGAATATATGGAAAACAAACAACACACTACTAAACAACCAATGGGTTAAAGAAGAAATCAAAAGAGAAATTTTTTTTAAATCTTGAAACAAATGAATATGAAAAGGCAACAAACCAAAGCTTATGGGACGCAGCAAAAGCAGTGCTAAGAGGGAAGTTTGTAGTCATAAATGCCTACCTTAAGAAAAAATAAAGACCTCAAATAAACAACCTCACTTTACACCTCAAGGAGCTATAAAAAGAAGAAGAAGCTGAGAACCAAGTAGGAGAGGGAAGGAGATAATAAAGACCAGAGCAGAAATAAATATAACAGTGATCAGCAAAACAATAAAAAAGATCAACAAACCTAGGCATTAGATACATGAAAATATAAAAAAAGATTGACAAAAATTTAGCTAGACTGTCTTAAAAAAGAGAGAATCAAATAAATAAAATTAGGAATTAAAGAGGAGAGGTTACAATGCTAACTCAGAAATGCAAAGATTCATAAGAGACTATTATAAAACATTATTTGCCAACAAATTGAATGGATAAATTCCCAGAAACTTACAACCTGCCAAGATTGAATCAGGAATAAATAGGAAATCTGAACAGAATAATAATGTGTAAGGAGTTTGATTCAAAAAATCAAAAACCTCCTAACAAAGACTCAGAACTGTTAGTTTTACTGGTGAATTATATTAAACATTTAAAGAAGTATTAATACCAGTCTTTCTCAAACTGTTCCAAAAATTTAAAAGGATGGAACACTTCCAAAATCACTTTACAAGGCCAGATTCACTCTGAAGCCAAAGCCAGGCAAGGTCACTATAAAAAACAAACAAACAAGCAAAAAACAAACAAATCTAAAAACCACAGGCCAATATCCTTGATGAATATAAATATAAAAATCTTCAGCAAGATACTAGCAAACCCAATTCAATAACACATTAAAAGGATCATACATCATGATCAAGTGACATTTATCCCATCAATGCAATGATGGTTCAGATCTGGAAATCAATCAATGTGATATATCACATTAGCAAAATGAAATATAAAAATTATATGATCATCTCAACAAATGTAAAAAAAAAGCATTTGATGAATTTCAACATCATGATAAAAACTTTAAACAAATTATGTATAGAAGGAATGCACCTCAACATAGTAAAGACCACAAATGACAAGCCCACCACAAACTTCATGCTCAATGATGAAGAAATGAAAGCTTTTCCTCTAAGTTGAAAAACAAGACAAAGGTACCCACTCTTGCCGCTTCTATTCAACAGAGTACTGGAATTCCCAGCCAGAGCAATTAGGAAATAAAAAATCCAACTCGGGGAGCGAGAAGATGGCGGAAGAGTACGACGCGGAGATCTCCTTTCTCCTCACAGATACACCAGAAATACATCTACACGTGGAACTGCTCCTATAGAACACCCACCGGACGCTGGCAGAAGACCTCAGACCTCCCAAAAGGCAAGAAACTCCCCACATACCTGGGTAGGGCGAAAGAAAAAAGAATAAACAGAGACAAAAGAATAAGGACGGTACCTGCACCAGTGGGAGGGAGCCGTGAAGGAGGAAAGGTTCCCACACACTAGAAGCCCCTTCGTGGGCGGAGACTGCGGGTGGCGGAGGGGGAAGCTTCAGAGCCGCGGAGGAGAGCAAAGCAACAGGGTGCGGAGGGCAAAGCGGAGAGATTCCCGCAGAGGATCGGTGCCGACCGGCACTCACCAGCCCGAGAGGCTTGTCTGCTCACCCGCCGGGGCGGGCGGGGGCCGGGAGCTGAGGCTTGGGCTTCAGTCAGATCCCAGGGAAAGGTCTGGAGTTGGCAGAGTGAAAACAGCCTGAAGGCGTTAGTGCACCATGGCTGGCCGGGAGGGAGTCCGGTTGAAGTCTGGAGCTGCCGAAGAGGTAAGAGACCTTTTCTTCCCTCTTTGCTTCCTGGGCGTGAGGAGAGGGGTTTAAGCGCGCCGCTTAAAGGAGCCCCAGAAATGGGCGCGGAGCTGCCGAAGAGACAAGAGACTTTTTCTTGCCTCTTTGCTTCCTGGTGCGCGAGGAGGCGGGTTTAAGCGCGCCGCTTAAAGGAGCTCCAGAAACGGGCGCGGAGCTACCAAAGAGACAAGAGACTTTTTCTTGCCTCTTAGCTTCCTGGGCGCGAGGAGAGGGGATTAAGGGCACCTCGTAAAGGAGCTCCAGAAACGGGCCCGAGCCGCGGCTGTCGGCTCAGACAACAGAGACGGGTGTGGGACGCTAGGGTTGCTACTGCCGGCACCAAGAGGCCTGTGTGCGAGCGCAGGTCACTCTCCACACCACCCCTCCCGGGAGCCTGTGCAGCCCGCCACTGCCGGGGTCATGTGATCCAGGACAACTTCCCCAGGAAAACGCGCGGTGCGCCTCGGACCGGTGCAGCGTCACGCCGGCCTCTGACGTCACAGGCTCGCCCCGCATCCGTGCCCCTCCCTCCCCCCCGGCCTCAGTGAGCCAGAGACCACGAATCAGCTGCTCCTTTAACCCCATCCTGTCTGAGCGAAGGGCAGACGCCCTAGGACGACCTACACACAGAGGCGGGGCCAAGGCCAAAGCTGAACCCCAGGAGCTGTGCGAACAAAGAGGGGAGGGGGAGGTTTCTCCCAGCAGCCTCAGAAGCAGCGGATTAAAGCTCCACAGTCAACTTGAAGTGCCCTGCATCTGTGGAAAACCTGAATAGACAGCGAAATATCCCAAGTTGAGGAGGTGGACTTTGGGAGCAAGATATACTATTATTTTCCCCTTTTTTCTTCTGTGAGTGTGTATGTGTGTGCTGCTGTGTGAGATTTTGTCTGTATAGCTTTGTTTTCACCATTTGTCCTAGGGTTAGACCGACCCATTTTTTTGTGCGTTTTTTTTTTTCCTTTAATAGAAATTTTTCTTCTTAATAATTATTTTTTATTTTAATAACTATATTTTATCCTACTTTATTTTATCTTCTCCCTTTCTTTCTTCCTTTCTTCCCTCCTTTCCTTCCTACTTCCCTCCTTCCTTCCTTCCTTCCTTCCTTTCTTCCTTCCTCCCTTCCTTTCTTCCTCCCTCCCTTCCTTTCTTCCTTCCTTCCTTCCCTCCCTTCCTCCTTCCTTTCTTCCTTCCTTCCTTTCTTTCCTTTCTATTTTTTTCTCCATTTTATTTTGAGCCGTGTGGATTAAAGGCTCTTGGCACTCCAGCCAGGTGTCAAGGCTGTGTCTCTGAGGTGGGAGAACCAACCTCAGCACACTGGTCCACAAGAGACCTCTCAGCTCCATGTAATATCAAATGGCGAAAATCTCCCAGAGATCTCCATCTCAACACCAAGACCCAGCTTCACTCAAGGACCAGCAACTAACAGTGCTGGACACCGTATGCCCAACAAAGAGCAAAACAGGTCTACAGCCCCATCCATTAGCAGAGAGGCTGCCTAAAATCATAATAAGGCTACCAACATCCCCATACACACCACAAGACATGGACCTGCCCACCAGAAAGGCAAGATCCAGCCTCATCCACCAGAACAGAGGCACTAGTCCCCCCAACCAGGAAACCTGCTCAACCCACTGAACCAACCTCAGCCACTGGGGACAGCCACCAAAAACAGAGGGAACTACGAACCTGCAGCCTGCAAAATGGAGACCCCAAACACAGTAAGATAAGCAAAATGAGAAGACAGAAAAACACACAGCAAATGAAGGAGCAAGATAAAAACACACCAGACCTAACAAATGAAGAGGTAACAGCCAGTCTACCTGAAAAAGAATTCAGAATAATGATAGTAAAGATGATTCAAAATCTTGGAAATAGAACAGACAAATTGCAAGAAACAGTTAACAAGGACCTAGAAGAAATAAAGAGGAAGCAAGTAACGATGAGCAACACAATAAATGAAATGAAAAATACTCTAGATGGGATCAATAGCAGAATAACTGAGGCAGAAGGACGGATAAGTGACCTGGAAGATAAAATAGTGGAAATAACTACTGCAGAGCAGAAGAAAGAAAAAAGAATGAAAAGAACTGAGGACAGCCTCAGAGACCTCTGGCACAACAGTAAACACACCAACATTTGAATTATAGGGGTCCCAGAAGAAGAAGAGAAAAAGAGAGGGACTGAGAAAATATTTGAAGAGATTATAGTTGAAAACTTCCCTAATATAGGAAGGGAAATAGTCAACCAAGTCCAGGAAGCACAGAGAGTCCCATACAGGATAAACCCAAGGATAAACATTCCAAGACACATAATAATCAAACTGTCAAAAATTAAATACAAAGAAACCATATTAAAAGCAGCAAGGGAAGGACAACAAATAACACACAAGGGAATCGCCATAATGTTAACATCTGATCTTTCAGCAGAAACTCTACAAGCCAGAAGGGAGTGGCAGGACATATTTAAAGTGATGAAGGAAGAAAACCTACAACCAAGATTACTCTACCCAGCAAGGATCTCATTCAGATTTGATGGAGAAATTAAAACCTTTATAGACAAGCAAAAGCTGAGAGAGTTCAGCACCACCAAACCAGCTTTACAACAAATGCTAAAGGAACTTCTCTAAGCAAGAAACACAAGAGAAGGAAAAGACCTACACGAACAACCCGAAACAATTAAGTAAATGATAATAGGAACACACATATCAATAATTAACTTAAATCTAAATGGATTAAATGCTCCCACCAAAAGACACAGAATGGCTGAATGTATACAAAAACAGGACCCATATATATGCTGTCTACAAGAGACCCACTTCAGACCTAGGGACACTTACAGACTGAAAGTGAGGGGATGGAAAAAGATATTCCATGTAAATGGA
Organism: Kogia breviceps; assembly: GCF_026419965.1. Taxonomy (NCBI): domain Eukaryota; kingdom Metazoa; phylum Chordata; class Mammalia; order Artiodactyla; family Physeteridae; genus Kogia; species Kogia breviceps. The sequence goes on from NC_081311.1 coordinate 92,423,146, forward strand.
AATCAGAAGAAAGCTGGAGTAGCAATTCTCATATCAGACAAAATAGACTTTAAAATAAAAACTATTACAAGAGACAAAGAAGGACACTACATAATGATCAAGGGATCAATCCATGAAGAAGATATAACAATTGTAAATATTTATGCACCCAACATAGGAGCACCTCAATACATAAGGCAAATACTAACAGCCATAAAAGGGGAAATCGACAGTAACACAATCATAGTAGGGGACTTTAACACCCCACTGTCACCAAATGGACAGATCATCCAAAATGAAAATAAATAAGGAAACACAAGCTTTAAATGATACATTACACAAGATGGATTTACTTGATATTTATAGGACATTCCATCCCAAAACAACAGAATACACATTTTTCTCAAGTGCTCATAGAACATTCTCCAGGATAGATCATATCTTGGGGCACAAATCTAGCCTCGGCAAATTTAAGAAAATTGGAATCATATCAAGTATCTTTTCTGACCACAATGCTATGAGACTAGATATCAATTACAGGAAAAGATCTGTAAAAAATACAAACACATGGAGGCTAAACAATACAATACTTAATAACGAAGTGATCACTGAAGAAATCAAAGAGGAAATCAAAAAGTACTTAGGAACAAATGACAATGGAGACACGACAACCCAAAACCTATGGGATACAGCAAAAGCAGTTCTAAGAGGGAAGATTATAGCGATACAATCATACCTTAAGAAGCAGGAAACATCTCGAATAAACACCCTAATTTTGCACCTAAAGCAATTAGAGAAGGAAGAACCAAAAAAACCCCAAATTTAGCAGAAGGAAAGAAATCATAAAGATCAGATCAGAAATAAATGAAAAAGAAATGAAGGAAACAATAGCAAAGATCAATAAAAGTAAAAGCTGGTTCTCTGAGAAGATAAATAAAATTGATAAACCATTAGCCAGACTCATCAAGAAAAAAAGGGAGAAGACTCAAATCAATAGAATTAGAAATGAAAAAGGAGATGTAACAACTGACTCTGCAGAAATACAAAAAATTATTAGAGATTACTACAAGCAACTCTATGCCAATAAAATGGAGAACTTGGAAGAAATGGACAAATTCTTAGAAATGCACAAGCTGCTGATACTCAACCAGGAAGAAATAGAAAATATGAACAGACCAATCACAAGCACTGAAATTGAAACTGTGATTAAAAATCTTCCAATAAACAAAAGCCCAGGACCAAATGGCTTCACAGGAGAATTCTATCAAACATTTAGAGAAGAGCTAACACCTATCCTTCTCAAACTCTTCCAAAATATAGCACAGGGAGGAACACTCCCAAATTCATTCTACGAGTCCACCATCACCCTGATACCAAAACCAGACAAAGATGTCACAAAAAAAGAAAACTACAGGCCAATATCTCTGATGAACATAGATGCAAAAATCCTCAACAAAATACTAGCAAACAGAATCCAACAGCACATTAAAAGGATCATACACCATGATCAAGTGGGGTTTATTCCAGGAATGCAAGTATTCTTCAATATATGCAAATCAATCAACGTGATACACCATATCAACAAACTGAAGGAGAAAAACCATATGATCATCTCAGTAGATGCAGAGAAAGCTTTTGACAAAATTCAACACCCATTTATGATAAAAACCCTGCAGAAAGTAGGCATACAGGGAACTTTCCTCAACATAATAAAGGCCATATATGACAAACCCACAGCCAGCATCGTTCTCAATGGTGAAAAACTGAAACCATTTCCACTAAGATCAGGAACAAGACAAGGTTGCCCACTCTCACCACTCTTATTCAACCTAGTTTTGGAAGTTCTAACCATAGCAATCAGAGAAAAAAAAGAAATAAAAGGACTCCAAATAGGAAAAGAAGAAGTAAAGCTGTCACTGTTTGCAGATGACATGATACTATACATAGAGAATCCTAAGGATGCTACCAGAAAACTACTAGAACTAATAAATGAATTTGGTAAAATAGCAGGATACAAAATTAATGCACAGAAATCTCTGGCATTCTTATACACTAATGATGAAAAACCTGAGAGTGAAATTAAGAAAACACTCCCATTTACCATTGCAACAAAAAGAATAAAATATCTAGGAATAAACCTACCTAAGGAGACAAAAGACTTGTATGCAGAAAACTATAAGACACTGATGAAAGAAATTAAAGATGATACAAATAGGTGGAGAAATATACCATGTTCTTGGATTGGAAAAATCAACATAGTGAAAATGACTCTATTACCCAAAGCAATCTACAGATTCAATGCAACCCCTATCAAATTACCACTGGCATTTTTTACAGAACTAGAACAAAAAATTTCACAATTTGTATGGAAACACAAGACCCCGAATAGCCAAAGTAATCTTGAGAACGAAAAATGGAGCTGGAGGAATCAGGCTCCCTGATTTCAGACTCTACTACGAGGCTACATTAATCAAGATAGTATGGTACTGGCACAAAAACAGAAATATAGATCAATGGAACAGGATAGAAAGCCCAGAGATAAACCCACACACATATGGTCACCTTACCTTTGATAAAGGAGGGAAGGATATACAGTGGAGAAAAGACAGCCTCTTCAATAAGTGGTGCTGAGAAAACTGGACAGCTACCTGTAAAAGTATGAAATTAGGACACTCCCTAACACCACACACAAAAATAAACTCAAAATGGGTTAAAGACCTAAATGTAAGGCCAGACACTATAAAACTCTTAGAGGAAAACATAGGCAGAACACTCTATGACATCAATCACAGCAAGATCCTTTTTGACCCATCTCCTAGAGAAACGGAAATAAAAACAAAAATAAACAAATGGGATCTAATGAAACTTAAAAGCTTTTGCACAGCAAAGGATACCATAAACAAGACCAAAAGACAACCCTCAGAATGGGAGAAAATATTTGCAAATGAAGCAACTGACAAAGGATTAATATCCAAAATTTATAAGCAACTCATGAAGCTCAATAACAAAAAAACAAACAACCCAATCCAAAAATGGGCAGAAGAACTAAACAGACATTTCTCCAAAGAAGATATACAGATTGCCAACAAACACGTGAAAGAATGCTCAACATCATTAATCATTAGAGAAATGCAAATCAAAACTACAATGAGATATCATCTCACACCGGTCAGATTGGCCATCATCAAAAACTCTAGAAACAATAAATGCTGGAGAGGGTGTGGAGAAAAGGGAACACTCTTGCACTGCTGGTGGGAATGTAAATTGATACAGCCACTATGGAGAACAGTATGGAGGTTCCTTAAAAACCTACAAATAGAAGTACCATATGACCCCGCATTCCCACTACTAGGCATATACCCTGAGAAAACCATAATTCAAAAAGAGTCATGTACCAAAATGTTTATTGCAGCTCTACTTACGATAGTCAGGACATGGAAGCAACCTAAGTGTCCATCAACAGATGAATGGATAAAGAAGATGTGGCACATATATACAATGGAATATTACTCAGCCATAAAAAGAAATGAAACTGAGTTATTTGTAATGAGGTGGATAGACCTGGAGTCTGTCATACAGAGTGAAGTAAGTCAGAAGGAGAAAAACAAATACCGTATGCTAACACATATATATGGAATCTAAGAAAAAAAATGTCATGAAGAGATTAGTGGTAGGACGGGAATAAAACATAGACCTACTAGAGCACGGCCTTGAGGATATGGGGAGGGGGAAGGGTAAGCTGTGATGATGTGAGAGAGTGGCAGGGACATATACACACTACCAAATGTAAGTTAGATAGCTGGTGGGAAGCTGCCGCATAGCACAGGGAGTTCACCTCTGTACTTAGTGACCACCTAGAGGGGTGGGATAGGGAGGGTGGGAGGGAGGGTGACACAAGAGGGAAGAGATATGGGAACATATGTATATGTATAACTGATTCACTTTGTTGTAAAGGAGAAACTAACACATTATTGTAAAACAGTTATTCTCAAATAAAGATGCTAAAAAAATAAATAAATAAATCCAACTCAGAAAGAGAGAAGTAAAATTGTCCACATTTGCAGATTACATGGTATATAGAGAGAAGACCTGTTAGAACCAATGAACAAATTCCATAAAGTTTCAGGATACAAATCCAATGTTCAAAAATCGGTTACATTTCTATACACTAACAATAAATTATCAGAAACATAAATTAAGAAAATAATCCCATTTATAATAACATCAAAAACAACTACATATTAGGAATAAATTGAACCAAGGGGATAAAAGTCCTGTACACTTTAAACATAAGATATTAATGAGGAAATTGATGACATAGATAAATGGAAAGATATTCCCATTTTCATGCACTGGAAGAATTCATATTCTTAAAATGTCCATACTACCCTAAGCAATCTATAAATTCACTGAAATCCTTATCAAAATTCCATTGGTGTTTTTCTCATAAGTAGGAAAAAACTATACTAAAATTCATATGAAACCACAAAAGACACTGAGTAGCCAAAGCAACCCTGAGAAAGAACAACAAAGTTGAAGGCATCACACTGTCTTTTATTTTTTAAATTAATTTTTATTGGAGTATAGTTGCTTTACAATTTTGTGTTAATTTCTACTCTACAGCAAAATGAATCAGTTATACATATACACGTCCCCTCTTTTTTGGATTTCCTTCCCATTTAGTCACCAGAGTGCATTAATTAGAGTTCCCTGTGCTATACAGTATGTTCTCATTAGTATTTATTTTATAGTATCAGTAGTGTATATATGTCAATCCCAATTCCTCCCACCACCCTCTCCTCCTTGGTATCCATACATTTGTTCTCTATGTCCATGTCTCTATTTCTGCTTTGCAAATAAGACATCTATACCATTTTTATAGATTCCACATATATGTGTTAATATATTTGTTTTTCTCTTTCTAACTTATTTCACTCTGTATGACACTCTGTAGGTCCATCCACATGTCAACAAATGTCCCAATTTCATTCCTTTTTATGGTTGAGTAATATTCCATTGTATATATGAACCACATCTTCTTTATCCATTCCTCTGTTGATGGACATTTAGGTTGCTTCCATGTCTTGGCTATTGTAAATAGAGCTGCAATGAACATAGGGGTGCGTGGGTTTTTTGAATTATGGTTTTCTCTGGGTATATGCCCGGGAGTGGGATTGCTGGGTCATATGGTAGTTCTATTTTTAGTTTTTTAAGGACCCACCATACTGTTCTCCATAGTGGATGTATCAATTTACATCCCACCAACAGTGCAGGAGGGCTCCCTTTTCTCCACACCATCTCCAGCATTTATTGTTTCTAGATTTTTTGATGATGGCCATTCTGATCAGTGTGAGGTGATACCTCATTGTGGTTTGATTTGCATTTCTCTAATGATTAGTGATGTAGAGCATCTTTTCATGTGCCTTTTGGTCATCTGTATGTCTTCTTTGGAGAAATGTCTATTTAGGTCTTCTGCCCATTTTTTGATTGGATTGATTGCTTTTTAGATATTGAGCTGCATGAGCTACTTGTATATTTTGGAGATTAATCCTTTGTCAGTTGCTTCATTTGCAAATGTTTTCTACTATTCTGAAGGTTGTCTTTTCATCTTGTTTATGGTTTCCTTTGCTGTGCAAAAGCTTTTAAGTTTCATTAGGTCCCACTTGTTTATTTTTATTACTCTAGGAGGTGGGTCAAAAAAGATCTTGCTGCAATTTATGTCAAAGAGTGTTCTGCCTATGTTTTCCTTGAAGAGTTTTATAGTGTCTGACCTTACATTTAGGTCTTTAATCCATTTTGAGTTTATTTTTGTATATGGTGTTAAGGAGTGTTCTAATTTCATCCTTTTACATGTAGCTGTCCAGTTTTCCCAGCACCACTTATTGGAGAAGCTGTCTTTTCTCCATTGTATATTCCTGCCTCCTTTGTCATAGATTAGGTGACCGTAGGTGCATGGGTTTATCTCTGGATTTTCTATCCTGTTCCATTGATCTATTTCTGTTTTTGTGCCAGTACCATACTGTCTTGATTACTTTAGTTTTTTTTCTGATATTACACTACATTACAAACCTGTAGTAATCTAAACAATATGCTGCATAAAAACAGACACATGGAGCTATGGAACAGAATAGAGAGCCCAGATATAAACTGAGCATATATGGTTAACTAATCTTTGACAAGAGTGCCGAGAACAAAAAATGGGGAGAGAATAGTCTCTTCATAAATGATGTTGCAAAAATTGGATACACATATGCAAAAGAATAAAACTGGACCCTTATACCTTTCTCATAAGTTAACTTGAAATAGATTAAAGACTTGAATGGAAGACCTGAAACCATAAAACTCCTGGAAGAACACATAGAAAAGAAGCTCATTGACATTGGTCCTGGCACAGATTTTTTGGATATAACACTAAAAGAACAAGAAAGAAAAATGAAAATCAACAAGTAGAACGATATTAAACTAAAAAGCTTCTGTACAGCAAGGAAACAATCAACAAAGTGAATAGTCAACCTATGGAATGGGAGAAATATTTTCAAACCATGTGTCAGATAAGGAGTTAATATTTAAAAATAGGTAAGAATCCTATACAACTCAATAGCAAAAATAAACAACATGATTTAAAAATATTTAAAGGACTTGGATAGAGATTTTTCCAAAGAAGACATATACATGGCCAAGAAAACATGAAAATGTGCTCAGCATCACTAACCATCAGGAAAATTCAAATCCAAGAGAATGGCTTTTATCAGAAAGACAAGAGATAACAAATGTTGTAGAAGATGTAAAGAAAAGGGAGGTCTTTTGTCCCATTGGTGGGAATGTAAATTAGTATGACCAGTATGGAAAACAGGGGAAAAAATAAAACAGAACTACTATATGATCCAGCAATCCCATTTCTAGGTATGTATTTGAATTAAATGAAGTCAGTTTTTTGAAGAATATCAGCACTCCCATGTTTATTGCAGCATTATGCACAATAGCAAAGACATGGAAACAACACAAATGTTTGTCGATGGATGAACTGATAAAGAAGATGTTATATATGAATATGTATATACAATATATGTGTGCTTGAGAAAGAAGAAAATCCTGACATTTTCAACAACACGGATCAGATCACCTAGAGGATGTTACGCTAAGTAAAATTAACCAGAGAGATTTAAAAAATACTGTAAGATCTCACTTACATGTTGAATAAAAAAAAAAAAAAGTTGAGCTCATAGAAACAGAGAGTAAAATGATGATTACCAGGAGTTGGGGTATGGGGGAGTTGGGGAGATACTGGTCAATGGTGACAATTGTTCAGTTATAAGATGAATAAGCTCTGGGGATCTAATGTACAGCATGGTGACCAAAATCAAGAATACTTTGTTTTGCCAAGAGAGTAGACCTTAAATGTTCTCACCACATATACACAAAAAAGGTAAATAAGCAAGGTGATGAATGTGTTAATTAACCTGATCGTGGTAGTCATTTCACAAACTATACACATGTCAATTCATCACATTTTACTATATATATATATATATAAGAATATATATATATATACATACATATATATACACACACATACATATTTTCTTATCAATTATACCTCAATAAAGCTAACACATTTTTAAATGAATTAATAAAAATAGAGATATGGGCATGAGCAAGATAGACTACATCCTTGATTTCACTTACATCTTTGAAGGATAATAAACAAATAAAATAAGAAATATGTGATATAATCTCAAACTGAAAATAGGTGTTTTGCAAGGAAATAAAGCAGGGAAAGAAGTTAGAAACTGACTGAGGGGTGAATGAAAACACAATTTTTTTATATAATGGGGTCAATACATCTTCGAGGAGACATTTATACAAACAACGGAGTAAAAGTGAAAATAGCTTTGCTTAGCTGAGGTTTTAGTAATGGTTGCAGTAAGTGCAAAGGCCTTAGAGCCTGAAGAAGCAATTAGCCTGTCATTTTGAGAAAGAGCAAGAAAATTGGTATAGCTGGGGTGGAACAGGAAGTGTAAACCATGTAGAATTTTGAAGGCCAAGGTAAGGACTTAAGCTTTAATTATATTTGTGGGATAAGCAGCTGGAGGTTGTGAACTGTGGAGAGATACGATCTTATTTAAGATTAAAAACATATCATTCAGGAGTAGAAACAGGGAGAGACATTGGGGGCTCTTTAAATAAAAGATGATGCTGTTGAAAAGTGGGCATCCATGAAGCAGGGTGGAAAGTAGTACATTTAGATCTAATAAAGGAAGAAGTGACCAAATCCATTAATCAGTTCAATTTGTGGTGTGGCAGATATGGGAAAACCGAAAATAGCTCATTCTTATTTTTGTTTTGCTTTTCTTCTTTTTCGTTTGTGTGTTTGGGTTTTTGACCTGAGCAACTGGGGAAATGGTATGCCTGATAAATGATCTGGGGAAAATGGGAGAAAGAGTAGATCTTTGGAGTTAGTGAGATGAAAAAATTCTGTTTGGGGCATGGTCAATTTAAATTGTCTCTTAGCCATGCAAGTAATCGTGTAGAGCAGGCAGAAGAATATACTATAATTCATTAATTCCAATGCTCATTTATCTTTCACACTTTAATATCATTCTAAAATAGGAATGCCTCATCCAAATGATGTTCTTTTCCATCACTGGAAGCCAGGGGGTCGTCATGATGTACTTGTCTTTGTCAGATCATGGGCGAACTTATTAGTCAACCTGTTCTTATTTTTAGGACTTCAATTAAGTGCTATGCAATGTTAACCATTTGTTACATAGATGCCTTTCCTTTAGTTACAGATATCTCTGAAACTCTTTAGCATATAAATAGCATTTAAGCCATAGGAGTGGATGAGATGGCCCATGGCATCAGTATAGACAGGAAGACAATAAGATCAAACATGAGCCCTGTGGCATACCAACATTTAGAAGTCATAAAGACAGGGTGGTCTCAGCAAAGAGAACCAAAATAGTCCTCAGTCAAATAGAAAGGAAAATAGAAGGAAAAGTGGCATCTTAGAAGCCAGAGAAAGTACTTGTAGAAGGATAAAATAATCCACTGGGTTAAATCCTGCTGAAAGCTCAATTAACACACAAACTAAGGACTGACTATTGAACTTGGCAACATGAAAGCCCTTAGTATCCCTGACAAAATCAGGAACAGTTCTGTGGGAGAGGCAGAAACAAAGCCCAAATGATGTGACCTGGAGATGAGGAAATAGAGTGACAGAAGGAAACCTGTTTGAGGAATTTGACAACAAGTGTGATCAGAGAACATAGATGAGGAGTGCGTCCAGAGACAGATTTTGCTTTAGGATGGAAACTGTTTATAAACTGCTTATAATAACCTAAAGAAAAGAGAAAAACATGATATATAAAAGAAGGGGAGTAATTAGGAGAACAAAGTTGCTAAGTAGAGGGGGGGGTGTGAGTTTCAGCCAGAGTGGGATTGGTGTTAAAAAGAAACAGGAACAATGCTGCTTTAGCTGCATCAAAGAACTTTCTTAGCATTGAGTAGAGGATAGGTCATCAGCCTTTTCTAAGGGTAGGCAGAGTGATCTAAAGGGCAATGGATTATACACTAAAGTATTCCAGGCCTCCAGCACCCTCATCTGTCAAGTGCATGCTACACCAGAAGCCTTTACATAATGCTCGGGACGCTACAGAGACCAGGATAGTTGAGATGCCGGGATAGTTCAGACAATTCAGAAGAGTCTACCAGAACAAGATGCTATGATTGCTTTCCGTCAGACTGCTGTCAGCAACATTCTCTCATCCTTGTGCCAGTGTTTCTCTGTACACCACTCCCACCAGCACCCCAATTTATTTAACTAGCAACAGTAAAAAGCCCTGCTGGAGGAGAAACCATGAGTTCCATTCCACATGGCTTGCTGCATGCCAATAGCTTGTACATCAGGATAATTTGGAACACAGTTGGTGCCCTGAATCTCCTGGTGTGACTTCAGGGTGTGATGTCTGCCATAACACCACCTGGCACCCCCCGAAGCCAATAACTGTTGTGCTTTAGAAAAATCTATGAAAGCCTGGGACTCAGGACATGTCAATACCATACATCTGCAGAGAATTAGAAAATGTGAGAGAACATTACAGAGAGTTGCTACACAGAGGATTGGGGATTTCTTTTCTTTCTTGAGTAACTTAAGATACACTCTGTATGTATGTTTCTGTCAGTTGCTATCCAGTCAATCCTGTACATACTTGTGGGATGCTGACATTTCAGGTATGGCTTCATCCTTGAGGGGATCATAACCTAGTGACAACATTGATACTTAAACAAGTAATTGTCTCAGGAGAGCCAAATTAGGAGAAACTTCAATTTTCAGAGTTCCACAGTAGAACGAATCAACCACTATCTCAACATCAAGCAGATAGTCTCGGACTCTGATTCAGTTTTGAAGCAGATGGAGGGTGGAATATTTTGGAAATTCCAGAAAGAGAGAACAAGCATTTTCAAAACTCAGAGATATAAAATGACAACACTTTGGAGAACTGTGAACTTTTCAATTTATCCCTCTTCTGAAAATGAATTGGATCAAAAAGTACTCAAGTTTCATCTTTCTGTCATCTAACCGAGGCACTTGTTAGTAAAAGATGTACATGAGGTGTGGTCAACATGGAGATGTCTTATCTCATCCCCATTCAAGGAAGGGTCTCTGCCCAGCTGCAGAGGTGCCATCAGCAGAGAGCATCAATCTACCATCCCTTCTGGGTTGTGCTTCAGCTGCAGAGAGTACCTTCCCCTGAGGGCATGCTCTTCCTGGGGTAGCCCCGATGTGGTCTCTGAGCAAGGTTGGGGTATCCCGGCCCAGCCCTTTGATTCTGCATGACACAACTCCACCAGCCACTGTTCACTCCAGAGTTTCCCACCAGTTTGGCTGAGGTTTTGTGGGCCTGCATTATAATTCAGATTTTCCTTTCACAGGTGTTGATCCCTACCAAGAACTTCCACTTTGAGCCCTGTGTCAATGTATTTTCTGGAAAGCCCAAACTGTCCCAAGGGAGTGGGTGGTTGGCAGTCTTTGAGCTATGCGATGCCCTGTAGGAAAATCTCTTTTGTTATGTATGTAGTATTGTTTTTGTTTTCAGTGGTATTCAATTTTTCTTAGTGAATTTATGATTTAAACTGTCTTTCACAACATATTTCTATTAGTATGTGAGGTGATTTTTTTTTTTTTAACGTTAGAGGCAGCTGAAATTAGGGCATTGAAGGGCTGAGACTGGAAGGAAAGACCATTTGAGGAATTAGAAAACTGTGAAAAAGAAGAGGCATAAATGGAGTAGCCAGGTCAGGAATGTGGTCATTCCATGGATGGGATAAGGGCAAAGGGCCAGAATGGGGGAGATAGGGATAGGAATAGAGTATGCTGCCTACTGGGGTGAGTAGGAGCTAATCTCATAATGCCACGAGACAGTACCTTGTACATAGTAAGAACTCAATTAATAGTGATGATTTATTATTATTTTCTATTGTTTTCATTATATTGATTATCAGAAATAGAAGAAAGAGAGAGAGTGATGAAGACAAGCTTCAAGTACTCTGCAGCTTTGCCTAAGGCCGGTCTTCTTGCTCATACAAACTGCAGAAGAAATGCTTAACATCAGTAGTTAAGAAGAAATAACTGAATAAATTGACTGTAATTTTCAGAAAAGTCTTTACACAAATGTAAACATGGGGAAATAAGAAAAAGAGATTAGGTATGATAATAAAACTTGAGATAATTAGCATTTGAGAATAAATGATGATTCATTCTTTTAATTACAGTACAGATCAGAATTGATTCAGGCCTTCTGCAGAGGAGGCATGCGAAGAGAAGAAGAGGAGTGTGAATAGCAAAATTATTTCAAAGGCATCAAGGTAAACAGATGAAGGGTTGGAAAAATATTGAATTTGAAATAAACATTCAAGGGATTAAAAAGCTATGGAAAAAAACTTCTCTCACCTGTATAGATAACTAGGTCTGCTTAAAAGGAGTGTGCCAATATCTGTTCTCGTAAGAGACATTAACCAGGCTTTTTTACTATTAAATAATTTTGCATGTGTTGTCAGGCAAGTAGCTCCAGAACATATTTCTTCTAAGCCTAAAGTTATAATCAGTAGAACTGAAAGCATCTAGGACACAATTTAATCCAATCCATTTTGAAATTGATGATACAGAGTCCAAGGGTAATAAAGTGGTTTATATTAGGCGACAGAGATAGTAGAATTAGGATAAGAATTCAGGTCTGAAACCCAGGCCAGCACAATTTAAAATATCACAAGATAAAAGTTATCAGTTAATTGCAACTAAGAAGCAGTTCCACTTCTTTGTCATAGGTAACAAAATTCTCTTTGTCCCAAAAAGTGGTATAAAATAATTCAGAGGTATGATAAACTAGGGGGTAGGAGAAATAACAGATTTGTAACTTTGTTGGTTTCTGTGATGTAAATATTCACAAATTTGTTCACCATGAACAGTTTCAACCTATTAAAATGACATCACTGGACATGAGTTTGAAAGAGATGTGGATAAACAGCGATAATCAGAATCATCCAGGCTATTTTACTTGGTCTACAGCAATCCTCTTCATCCCCTCTTGCTTTCTCAGATTCCTTGTGTGATCAAAGAAAGTATTCCTTGTAGGCTACAAATAAGGTTAACTAGAGAAGAATCAAAGGTTGCTACTGCAAAGAATCTGTAGCACTCATCCTTAATGTGAATCACTTGATTTTCAGGTCCTTAGTAAACAGGTGGGAAGGACAAAATTGTTCTACATCTTCAGGAATTAGGATACAAAGTAATATGTTTGAGAATCATATCTCAGTTTGTTCTTTAGAGCACCAGATCTGTGAAAGTTGTGTCATTTAACATCTTAAGCTAATGATAACTTTCATCACATAATAGAGCTTTTCTAGTCTTCCCCTTAATAGAGGAGGACCAGAACTCTATGTACAAAGCATCCTGGCAAGATGAGAATTAGAATCCTGTCTCCTGACTTCCAAACACTCTCAAATCCACTCCTCTCTATCGACTTAAATAGACTTTTGTTTCTAGGAATAGCAATAAGTTTCCATGAAACCATGATTGTCTCCCAGAAACAAGAGGATCTGGAATTGTTTTTTCACTATGGGAGAATCTTAATACCAGCTGTGCCCTAAATCCATAGCTCAAGCCTCTGAGTCTAACATCTCAGTCTTGAATTCTATTATCTCAGTTGGGCATTGTTTCCTTCATATGTTCATCCCCTGATTCACTTATAAAATATGTATTATACAGTAACAAAATTTCAAAACTAGCACTCAGGGTATTCATAGTCTAAAGTGGAAGGCAAACAAGTCAAAACAAAAACAACAAAAATAATATCAGTATAAAAGAATAAATGTAAGAATGGATTAAGTACACATGGGTGGTAGGCCATAAAATTTCACAGGGTTTTGGATCTTACAGGGTGATTAGAAGTTTGCCAATAGGTTGGGGAAAATTATTCAGGAAATGATTCAACCCAACTATATGTTGTTTATGGGAGACATACTTAGGTTTAAAGATACATAGATTAAGAATAAAAAGATGGAAAAGCATGTATTATGAAAACAACAATAGGAAAACTGGAGTGGCTACACTAATAACAGATACAATAGAATTAAAAACCAAAAAAAAAGATTTTAAAATAGAGTTCAAGACCATTTGTTTTAAAACATTATAAAAAGAGACCACTTATAATGATAAAAGTCCAGCCCATCAAGAGTAAATAATAATTAATAACATATATGCACCTAAAACAGAACACCAAAATACACAAAGTAAAACTAACCTAAATGAAGAGAGAAATAGACCATTCAACAGTAATAACTGGAGCTTCAGATACTCCATTTCCAATAATGGATAGAACAACTAGACAGAAGATCAACAATAGAATAGAAAATTTGAACAAGACTATAAATCACCTAGTCCTAATAGACACCTATACAACATTCCACCATAACAACAGAAAATACATACTTCTCAAGTGTACGTGAGATACTTAATACAAAGTATACTATCCAACCACAATGGAATACAATTAGAAAATTGGTCCTTTCTTTATCCTGAAAGGAAAGAGGATCAGAGGAAATAGTTTAAGCAGTAATCTATCTGCCATAGTCAGGAAGATAGATCAGAATTGATTAGATAAGGTAGAGAGAGTGCTGTACCTTAAATGCCTTTGGTAGTGCTCTTTGTGTGAACAAAGGCAATGGAGGTGGGACTTTGGAGGAAAACCTTAAGACATAGCTTTATCATATCACTTCCCTCTTGAGTCCATCCTTTGAAGCACAGACAATTTCTCAGCCAATCCACATTAACTCTGATCTTCATGAATGGGATGCAATACTAGATAGTCAAGTTCATTTGGGGAGAAGGCAACACTACCAGCAAAAGCTTCTGACCCTGTGAAGTGTGACCTGACCCAATGGGAAGAACGCAGCTACCAACAAAATATGCCCAATCAATGTAACAGCAATAGCAGCTATAATGGCCATGCAAAGTAAATCAGAACAAGCACCAAAAGCAAATAAATCAGAGTGAGGAGAAAGCTTACGATATCAATAACACTAAGACACATTTGGATATTTTGGGTCTTCATTAACAATGTATAACAGAGTACAGGATACACTGAAATCAGAGACTTATTAAGAAAAAGAGCGTCTGCATTGTGCAATGGAATTTTTGCACATGAAGGTTGAGGCAGAAGACACAAATCAGTTAAATAAAGTGATTTTTACTAGGCCCTTTAATGGTGTAGAGCAGGAGATACCAACCCCCTACGTAAACATGCATGAGGGTGAAGGACAAGAATAACACTAGGTAAAAGGTGACACTACAGCTCAGAGTTGAACTCACCTGTACATGCGTAAAAGGGGGAAATGGGAGGACTTCCCTGGTGGCCCAGTGGTTAAGACTCCATGCTTCCACTGCAGGTGACATGGGTTCGATCCCTGTCGGGAAACTAAGATCCTGCATGCCATGCAGCATGGCCAAAATGAAAAAAAGGGAGGTGGGGAGATGGGAATGCAGAATTGGGCATAACTCTGGAGGGGTTTCCCAAGTGCAGAGGCAGAAAAATAGAGAGTAATGGGTGAGTAAAAGCAGACGACATAGAAGGATTGCATGAAGGGAGGGTCAAAAAAAGTTGACATAGAGTGGCAGATTAAGTGGTCCTATGAGTTATGGGAGTCAACAAAGGTGTTTCCAGCAAAGCTCATTCTCCTTTGAGTGTGTCAGAATTTCACAGGAAGGACCCAGCAATCCCACTCCTGGGCATATACCCAGAGAAAACCAGAATTCCAAAGGACACATGCACCCCAATGTTCACTGCAGCACTGTTTACAATAGCCAGCTCATGGAAGCAACCTAAGTGTCCATAGACAGATGAATGGATAAGAAGGTGTGGCACATATATATATATACAATGGAATATTACTCAGCCATAAAAAGGAGCAAAACTGGGTCATTTGTAGAGATGTGGATGGACCTAGAGACTGTCATACAGAGTGAAATAAGTCAGAAAGAGAAAAATATTGTATATTAACACATATATGTGGAATCTAGAAAAATGGTACAGATGAACTGTTTTGCAAGGCAGAAATAGAGACACAGATGTAGAGAACAAACGTATGGACACCAAGGCGGGAAAGCAGGGGGTGGGGCGGTGGTGGTGGTGGGGTGAATTGGGAGATTGGGATTGACCTATATACACTAACGTGTATAAAATTGATAACTAATAAGAACCTGCTGTATAAAAATTAAATTAAATTAAATTTTAAAAAAATTTCAGAGGAAGGATTGAATTAAATTTATCTGCCAGCCACAGTCATCAAAGGGAAATAAGTTATTTGATCAGGCAATAGATTCTGCTACACTGCATGAGTTGAAGATTCATATTAGGAAAAATCTTCATTCATAGCATAGTAAAGGGAATAAATAGACTGCTAATTAAACTTGCATCTCTAGAACTGTGACAAATACCCATATTGACTGAGAAATTTTTCAGAAGTGCCTAAAGAGGTGATAATTGTGATACAGTAAATGTGATAAGCCTTTAGCAGCAAAGTGTATTAAATTCATAAAGGAAAAACCATCAGGAGACCATGAACCCAACTGGACTACTTATTAATCCCCAGCCACCTCCCCATTTCCGTTTTCTATGCCTTTGCCTGAACTCCCACACAGTCAATATGCTAGCATACCTAGGATCTTTATGCTTTGAGAAATCCTTTCAGGATTCCTATCACCAAAATGTGCACATACCTACCTCTGAACTGTCTGAGAACACTCCTTATAGCAGAGAAGCCTCCTTAATAGGTAGTTTATTATGTAGAACTGGCCCCCTACTTAGCTGACCTCTTGCTAGGGTGTTAGGTCTGTGATTGCAACTACTGAAAAAAACTTTATCTCCTTGCTATGCCTTAGAAGGTAAATGCACATAGAAAGTGCTTCATAAATGGACAGAAATAAATTCAACCTCCTAAACTGTCTTTCTCCTCCAGTGGCTGGAAGGCTGCTGGTTTTCAAGAGCTGGAGAGAAGGAGACAAACTGGAGCAACTTAAAAGACAGAGAGTTTTCTGTCCTAATGAGGTTTGGCTTTTTTTTTTTTTCTTGAGTAAACACTCCTTGTGATTTTGATTAATTTCCAGACTTCTGAATTATTAGATTTTTTTTTTTTTTGCTGGTGTTTTTATTCCTTTTATGGAGGAGATCCTCAATTTCTTTTATGGGCCGAATATTTGTGTCCACCTCCAGCCCAGAAGTCACATATGTTGAATCCCTAACTCCAGCGTGAACTTGGAGTTCATATGATTGTGGTTTCAAATCCCGACTCTACTGCTTAATATTTCTATGACTTGGGTAACCTGATAAAATTTTCTGAGACTGTTTTCATTGTAAGAAGATTTAAAAGACTATATCAGATGATATATTTAAAACTTTTAACAACATTTTCGGAATGTAAGATGCTTAACAAAAATATTAGCTGTTTTCTCTTAGTTTTTATTGTATCCACTTTATAGTTAGAAAACTGAGGCGCAGATACATTCAGCAATTTGCCTTAGTTACAGAGCTAGAGATTGTGGAGTGAATTAAAACCTTCCAAAGTTTTCCTTTTTCCAAGAGACATATTTATTCCCCATATAGCCTCCAATTCCTTTTCCAGTTTGTTTCCTCTACCATCCCATTAAAGCAGCCTTCCCTAATGTCACTCCATATCAGCATGGCCCCTCAATATCTCTTGGTTACTAAAGCATCTAATATAAGTTTGCTCAAACTATAGTAATTATGGTGTTATAATAACTTTTGTATCTATCTGTCCTCCAGCTAGGCTTATTTCCTAGAGGGAAGAGTCAAGACATTCATGTCCATATCTCCATTGCCAGACAGGATTGTTAAAAATTGTTTATTGAATAACTTGAAATCCCATTGCAAGAGAAAACCGAATTGAAAATATTATTGAAGAAAAATAATAATAAATTCTGTTATAACCTTCTGCATCTTTCTGTTAATTTCTTCCGTATAGATAAAATATCCTGCATTATGATTGAATCTACGGTCTTCCTTTATCTGAATGTGTATCTTAAGCAAGTTGCTTACCTTCCTCTATTTCTCTTTTCTTATTTCTTGATTAGACATGGTGATTTTTAGTTCATAATGTTGTTTGAAAGTTGACACATGAAAGAATTTAGCACAATGTTTGGCACAGATTTTTCTATTAACATCCTCCTTATTCTTATTCCTGAAATTCAAACAGTGTCTGCTTACTAACCCAGAGCCTGTGATTGAAAGATAACGTTTACATTTTTTATTTTCTCAAATCTATTTTCATCTGATTTTTTTAAAAAAGAGCTAGCCTCGATATTGTATTTTTCCTATAGATGCATCAGTATAACTCAGAGACACCGCAGAGTATCTGTTACATTCTTAATCACAGCATTGTAATGATTCTCCAAACTAATACCGATTTAATCTTTCTACACATGTTGTGGCTGCCCAGAGCATGGTGGGGAGCATGGTTCTGAAGCCACATCTGAACTCTTGGAAAGGGTACCAAAGTTGATCATTGAGGTTCTGAAGCCACATCTGAACTCTTAGAAAGGGTACCGAAGTTGAACATTGAGGTTCTGAAGCCACATCTGAACTCTTGGAAAGGGTACCAAAGTTGTCAGGAGGAACAGAGAACAGCAACATATATGCTGGGAACTATTCATCCCTGGACATTGTAATTCATCTGGAAGTCACAAAAGTAGAGAAGACTTGGTAGCTAAGGTTGATGTTTGATGATTTCTGAGACTCTCCTCTCCCTTTTCCCACATGTGGAGCTCTGCCCTCCTCCCATCGAGGAGGATACTGTGTTACCCCAGCCGAAGCAGAGGTCAACTGGTCCACAACCCAGCTGAGTTGGAACACTTCAGCACCCAAGGTACCTACACTTAAATCCTTCTATCTGCTTTATTAACTGGTGTTAAGTGTGTTCTTTAACCCATTCCTTAAGTTATTTTATCTGATAATTTACTTTTGAGTTCTTCGTCTTGGTCTGAACAAACTCTGAGTGAAGTCATCTCAGAAGTTCAGTAAGGTGTTTCTTCAGCTTTTCCTCAACACAAGTACATGAGGAGTCAGATACTTAAAAAGTTCCTATTTAAAGGTGCTTATTTACATTGAGTTCTAGCCACATGCTCAGCAACATGTTAAAAAATTTTATATGATTATCTCCTGAGATCACCAAATTAACCTATTGAAAGGTAAAATTCATTTATATTTGAGACTTAACAGTTAGAAAGTTTAAAAACATGGGATGGATACATGGATTCTGATATGTCTTAGCCTCAGTTTCCCCGAAGGTGGAGCAAGACAATTTTTCATGTAGATAGTTTATTTAAAATGTGATTGCAGGTAGCAAGCATGAGGGACAAAGAGTGAACAGAGAAGGAGGAAAAATGGTGAATAATGTATTAGTGGCTTTTCCATCACCACAAGCCTTTCTGAAGAGCCTATGGAGTGCTTCACAGAACCAGCCTCCTGGAATGCTAGGAGGAAAAGCATTTATCCATTGACTTCTCTTCCCAGTTGGTCAAGGTGACCACATGAGTGTTAACTTCACTTCTGGTTTACACTTGATGAGCAACAACAGTTGCCTATGGATATAGCATATGCTGCAGAGTCAGAAAAACTCCAGGACAGGAAGTGAGAAGTCTACAAAACAGGGCCAAGGTAAAACACATTGCACCTGCCTGAACTGATTAACACCTATGCAGAGCTGGTCATAGTTGTGGTGGTTGGAATAAGAAGTGGGTTCAGAAGATGAGAAGTAATGCCCTAGGCGAGCAAGTAGTGCCCTTGTACTGCTCAGATCCATTTTTGCCTTACATTAAGTCCACTTGGTCACAGGGTCTCCCTCAAATTGGTAGCCAATCACAGTCTCTTCAAAGACTTAATACAAACAGTTAATGGGACAAACTAGGGTCCCCACTGCTACAGCTAGACCTGAGGCAATAATGTATTTTTATCATCTTCCTTTTCCATTCCAAACCCTAAAATCCCTTTGCTTGTCTGGTGGGGTGTCCTAGACTTTCATCCCCAAGTATTATGTGTCCTCCGGTGCCTTGCCCTTGTTGATCTGAGGTTGTTAATCTGTCCCCTTAATGTTTACCACCTACATGGAAACATCAGTGTTCCCCTAACGCATCTCTGGAATTGTGAGATGCACTCTTCATTGCCCACATTGAGAAGCATCAACTCTGCACAGTTGTAATCAGGATTAGTCATCCTTACTGGTAAAGAAAATCATCCTTTGCCTTCTGGTCCATTGACATGAGGGACCCAAAATGACCACATATAATGGTGGCTTCATGTTCTGTAGAACATTTTCTCTCTGTCCCCTGACTAAACTATTTCCCCACCACTGCCCCAGAAACAACACTCTCTACTATAGCAGAGCCTAAGTTTATGGGGAAAAGGAGAAAAAATATCATAAATGTCATAAGTATGTCACTGTGAGTGATCATAAGAGGGACATCTTCTACCTTCTATTTCACAGACTCTGAAGTCTATTTTGGGGGGGCACAACCCCATATATTAGCTATTTATCCAGCACAAACACTTGAAAGATAGCTTCCCATGCTATGCAATATTTTCCTTGAACTGGAACCTTATCTGAGACTTTAATATATTATCATTTATGCAAGACTTCAGTATATCCAGTTATATAGTCACTAGATATCTCAGTGTCAAGAGCTCAGTCTCGGGCTTCCCTGGTGGAGCAGTGGTTGAGAATCCGCCTGCCGATGCAGGGGACACGGGTTCGTGCCCCGGTCCGGGAAGATCCCACATGCCGCGGAGCAGCTAGGCCCGTGAGCCAAGGCCGCTGAGCCTGTGTGTCCGGAGCCTGTGCTCCGCAACAGGAGAGGCCACAACAGTGAGAGGCCCGCGTACCACAAAAAAAAAAAAAAAAAAAAAAAAAAAAAGAGCTCAGTCTCTAGTCAGGTCCATAGTATGGCAGAGCTGATTTCAAACATGTTCACTAGATTAATGGCCACATATTAAGTGCAAGAGGCTGCACTCTGTTAATCTGGTCCATAGAAATATCACAACACACATGTAACTGAAATTGTGGCTATCATTTATCTAAGGTTACAATAGAATACTGTCATTTTCTAAGAGCGATCTTTGTTTGCAGTAGGCATACAAACTAATTGAATATGATTATAATGACCAGTAACACTACAGCATCCTTTAAGGCTTTAAATATTTAATGATGGCTTTAATCCTTTTAATTGCTGTAGGACACATTATTCCTTCCAACTTACTATTGTTATGGAGGGGAGAAGGTGTCACACAGGACTGTTTCAGGGATTTCAATTGGTCCTTATTATCACAATGGCTCTTATGCCAGAATGAGGTTCTTCCAGTTCTAAATACATGTATCCCAATTATATGCTTGGAGGCTAGAGAAATGATCACAGGGAGGGTCTGCCGTAAGAGTGAATCCATTGGGAGATGACTTGGTCTAGGACTCCATTTATAACTGGCATCGATAGGACCCTTACTAGCCAGAAGATTCTGATGGGGTTTTGGCTTCTTTGTACTGATGCTAGATCTGAACGTACAGCCAACCACTCTTGAAAAATCTGGGTATTCTTTTTTCTATAGTGCAATGTTAGTCAGATATATTATGACTGGCTTCTTTTGAAAAGGATCTGGCTAATATTGAAGATGAATACTTGTGGTGGCATTGCAAAATACTTCCTCTGGCCTCCACATTCAGTGGATGGGTTCTGAGCCTATGAACAGTACTAGATAGGGGGTCGTGGTTTTCCACAAGTGTTGTCATCTGCTTCCCGGGTAACAGCTTGCTTTCTCTCTCTCTCAGTGGAGTATTGACCTATCTTGCCTCATTGAATGCTGTGATCTACTAGCTGTCACCACAGATCCCAGGGAACAAGACATTCTCATTGTCACTCTAGCCTCCCTATACATTTTAGTGATCACATCTTGCCTCGAACAGTTAAACAGCATCACTTTGCCTCTGCCATTCTAGAACCCCCTCATTAATACTCTCTGCCCATCATCTACATTGTTACTAGAGACCCCAGGTCTGTGATGACATCTCCTGCTGTCAGCTTCAGCCTACAGAGGAGACTCAGCACCAATATTGTTAAGATGCTCAGGCCTCCTCTCTGGTACATGCCTCTTTATCTGAGTTAAAGGAGTGACCTATAGGCCTGTCTAGAGAACATAGTCAAGTGGTGGCTTCTCTGGTTTTATATAATAAATGTATTTACACTTTCCTGCACCTTCTGGTCATTACCTCAATTCCTTAACACTGTAGTCCTGCCATATCTATGGCATTTACCATTAAGCTCCACTATGTCAGAGCTTCAAGGAAGCATACCCACAGCACATCCGGGCTGCTTCTTGCTGACCTTCTCAGGCTGCTAAAGCTCAGGCACAGTGCACTACTCCTATGTCAGTAAATTCTTGCTGATCCAAAGTTACAATCCAGTTCCCCACTCCACCTCCTGCTGCAACCCCTCAAGATCCAGTCCCACTCACCTTCCCCCCATTCCTGCTAGTATCCTACTATGTGGGTGCTGGCTTCTTTTTTCTTTCTGTTTGGAGTTATTTCCTTCTGGATATTGGACTGCATGTGTTTATTTGCACTGTGCTGACACCTGACACTTCTCACTGCCCTGGAGGTAATGAGTGATGAAGGAGAAACTTCAGAAGAACAAAAATCATCTTGCAAGGCACTTGCTGCAGGTGAGGTCCTTAAGGGCCTCATTGAGAAGATGACACTTGAACAAACACCTGAAAAAGGTGACTGAACAAGCCATCTTGGAATCTGGAGTACGTGTGATTCAGGAAAAGGCAACCTGAGGAGCAAACCACCAGAATAGGGGTGTGGTCAAGAGAATTGGACGGGGGTGAGGGGGCTGGGCAAGAGTGCATGGGAAGCCTGTGAGAAAGAGAGGTAGGAAGTGAGGTCAGATAACCACTAATCCTCATAAGCACCTTATGATGCATAATCTCCCATTTTCAGCTTAAGGAAATTGATAGCATTTGCCTAAGAGAACACTCCTAAAGATACTATTCAAACCATAGAGGGCTATTTCTGAAACCTGTGTCTGTACAGCCATGCTGTAGTAATGTGCCCAGTTCTGTGTAAGCCTGGGGGTCTGACATTCCTTGTATGCCATCCCTCATGATCTGGACCCCAGTTCTTATTCCGGTACCTGCCGAAGTGATGGATGTCAATCAGATGTGCCTAAGTATAACCTGACAATGCTGCATCTAGGCTGCTCACCTTCCCAGGGATCCCCCTCCATCCTATTTTAAAGGGAACTCCCTCTAGCCCATCCTGTTCCCCCCACTGATGTACTATTCTTCAATGCATTTATATACCATAATACTATGCCATGAAATGTAGTCTTTTGTTTACTGTCCCCCAGCTAGAACATGTGGTCTATGAGGACATCATGTTTTGCATCCTCATGTATCTCTAGGGCTTAAAAGAAAGCCTCATATATAAGAGGCATGCCACAAATATTTATTTAATAAGTTAATGATAAAAAAATACCTAAAACCCACTTAAAACAGTATCTGACCTAAGCTAAGAGTTCAAATAGCAGCCATTGTTACTGTTACTTACTACGTGGCCTTGTTTACTTACTTAATCTCTCTCATTTCTTGGATGGCTGCAAAATGGAAGAATTATCTGTCCCGTGTCATAGCTGTAAAAGATACATGAGATAATGTATAAGAGGTGAGGAACACAGGACCCTGCTCCTAGTAGGAAATCAAAATATGGTAACATTCATCTTTTTTATTATTTCTTTGTCAATCTGAGAACTAATTTCTGTATGATGAGTTTACTTCAATTGAGAGAGGCTTGTTCCATTTAATGTAATTGGGGCTGTGTACATTTACAGATTTTCTTCCTTTCAGTGTTTCTCTCCTCCATTTATTATTCTTTACTCACTAAATGCAACAATCATGGCCTAGCCTCGAGGTCCTGTGAACAAACTGCACCCCATGGAAATCAAGCACATTTTCTCACACATACACACAAGCATTTCAGCACAAATAAAGATCCCTTAAAAATGTACGAGGAATCCCAGGATCCGTAAAGAAAGTGAATTATTCTGGGAAAATACCCGATAAGCCTTGTCGCTAAGTAATGAATGTATCCCTGCTGCTGTTCACTGTGGGGCATGCATTTGGTTTCACTGTCAGTCCCAGGACCTGGTCAAAGTGCTGGCTCATTTACTTGCATGTTGCTTCTATTGGCCATACCATGTTTACATGAAAGAAGTACTTGATTAGATTTGTTTAACTAAAAGGAATGAGTTCCCAGCAATGGTTAAAGAGGTTATTTTTTCTTTTTCCTTTTTTTTTTTTTGTATTATTGAAAATAGAATTCTCTGGAATTATACTTTTTTTATGAAACTATTTTATTTTAGTTGGATTCTTTTTTTTATTACACATCTTTACTGGAGTATAATTGCTTTAAAATGGTGTGTTAGTTTCTGCTTTACAACAAAGTGAATCAGTTATACGTATACATATGTCCCCATATCTCTTCCCTCTTGCGTCTCCCTCCCTCCCACCCTCCCTATCCCACCCCTCTAGGTGGTCACAAAGCACCGAGCTGATCTCCCTGTGCTATGCGGCTGCTTCCCACTAGCTATCTATTTTACGTTTGGTAGTGTATGTATGTCCATGCCACTCTCTCACTTTGTCCCATCTTCCCCTTCCCCTTCCCCATATCCTTAAGTCTATTCTCTAGTAGGTCTGTGTCTTTATTCCCATCTTTCCCCTAGGTTCTTCATGACCTTTTTTTTTTTTAGACTCCATATATGTGTTAGCATATAATATTTGTTTTTCTCTTTCTGACCTACTTCACTCTGTGCGACAGACTCTAGGTCCATCCACCTCACTACAAATAACTCAATTTCGTTTCTTTTTATGACTGTGTAATATTCCATTGTATATATGTGCCACATCTTCTTTATCCATTCATCTGTCAATGGAAACTTAAGTTGCTTCCATGTCCTGGCTATTATAAATAGAGCTGCAATGAACCTTGTGGCACATGACTCTTTTTGAACTATGGTTTTCTCAGGGTATATGCCCAGTAGTGGGATTGCTGGGTCATATGGTAGTTCTATTTTTAGTTTTCTAAGGAACCTCCATACTGTTCTCAATAGTGGTGTATCAGTTTACATTCCCACCAACAGTGCAAGAGGGTTCCCTTTTCTCCACACCCTGTCCAGCATTTATTGTTTGTAGATTCCTTGATGATGGCCATTCTGACTGGTGTGAGGTGATTCCTCATTTGTATCTCTCTAATGATTAGTGATGTTGAGCATCTTTTCATGTGTTTGTTGGCAATCTGTATATCTTCTTTGGAGAAACGTCTAGTTAGGCCTTTTGCCCATTTTTGGTTTGGGTTATTTGTTTTTTAGATATTGAGCTGCATGAGCTCTTGTAAATTTTGGAGGTTAATTCTTTGTCAGTTACTTCATTAGCAAGTATTTTCTCCCATTCTGAGGGTTGCCTTTTCATCTTGTTTATGTTTTCCTTTTCTATGCAAAAGCTTTTAAGTTTCCTTGGGTCCTATTTGTCTATTTTTGTTCTTATTTCCATTTCTTTAGGAGGTAGGTCAGAAAGGATCTTGCTGTGATTTATTTCAGAGTGTTCTGCCTATCTTTTCCTCTAAGAGTTTGATAGTGTCAAACTGCTCCATGTGCATTTGAGAGGAAAGGGTAATCTGTTGTTTTTGGATAGAATGTCCTATAAATATCAATTAAATCTATCTGTTCCATTGTGTCATTTAAAGCTTGTGTTTCCTTATTAATTTTCTGTCTGGATGATCTGTCCATTGGTGTAAGTGAGGTGTTAAAGTCCCCTGTTATTATTGTGTTATTGTCAATTTCCTCTTTTATAGCTGTTAGCATTTGCCTTATGTATTGAGGTGCTCCTATGTTGGGTGCATATATATTTATAATTGTTATATCTTCTTGGTTTGATTTCTTGATCATCATGCAGTGTCCTTCCTTGTCTCTTGTAACATTCTTTATTTTAAAGTCTATTTTATCTGATATGAGTATTGCTACTCCAGCTTTCTTTTGATTTCCATTTGCAAGGAATATCTTTCTCCATCCCCTCACTTTCAGTCTGTATGTGTCCTTAGGTGTGTAGTGGTGGACTTCTTGTAGACAGCATTTACTTGGGTCTTGTTTTTGTATCCATTCAATGAGCCTGTGTCTTTTGGTTGGAGCATTTAACCCATTCACATTTAAGGTAATTATCTATATGTATGTTCCTATTACCATTTTCTTACTTGTTTTGGGTTTGTTTTTGTAGGTCCTTCTTGTAGGTTGTAAAGCTTGTTTGATGGTGCTGAATTCTCTTAGCTTTTGCTTGTCTGCAAAGCTTATTTTTTCTCTGTTGAATCTAAATGAGAGTAATCTTGGGTAGAATAATCTTGCTGGGTAGAGTAATATTGGTTGTAGGTTTTTCTTTTTCTCTACTTTAAATATATCTTGCAATTCCCTGATGGCCTGTAGATTTTCTGTTGAAAAATCAGCTGTTAACCTTACAGGAATTTCCTTGTATATTATTTGTTGTTTTTCCCTTACTTCTTTTAATATTTTTTCTTTGTATTTAATTTTGTTAGTTTGATTAATATGTGTCTGGGTGTGTTTCTCCTTGGGTTTATCCTGTATGGGACTCTCTGCCCTTCCTGGACTTGGTTGGCTATTTCCTTTTCCATGTTAAGGAAGTTTTTTACTATAATCTCTTCAAATATTTTCTCAGACCCTTTCTCTTTCTCTTCTTCTTCTAGGACCCCTATAATTCGAATGTTGGTGCATTTAATGTTGTCCCAGAGGTCTATGAAACTGTGCTCTTTTCTTTTCGTTTTTTTCTTTATTCTGTCCTCAGCAGTTATTTCCACCATTCTATCTTCAAGTTTACTTATTCATTCTTCTGCTTCAGTTATTCTGGTATTGATTCGTTCTACTGTATTTTTCATTTCAGTTATTGTGTTGTTCATCACTGTTTGTTCTTTACTTCTTCTAGGTCCTTGTTAAACATTTCCTGTAATTTCTCAATCCATGCCTCCATTCTATTTCTGAGATTTTGGATCATCTTTACTCTCATTACTCTGAATTCTTTTTCAGATAGGTTGCCTCTTTCCTCTTCATTTATTTGATCTTGGGGTTTTTAACTTGCTCCTTCATCTGTAACGTATTTTTTTGTTGTCTCATTTTTTTTGATGGGTGGGGCTGTGTTACTGTCTTGCTGGTTGTTTGGTCTGAGGTGTCCTCCACTGGAGTTTGCAGGCAGTTGGGTGGAGCCAGGTCTTAGTTCTGAGATGAGGATCTCTGGAAGACCTCACTCTGATTAATATTCCCTGTGGTCTGAGATTCTCTGTTAGTCCAGTGGCTTAGACTCAGCACTACCACCACAGGAGGTCAGGCCTGACTCCTGGCCTGGGAACCAAGACCCCACAAGCCATGTGGCATGGCAAAAAAAAAAAAAAAAAAGGCAACAATTAAAAAAGAACAGAACAATAACAAAGTATAAAAAATAAAATAAAAATTAAAAAATATATTAGAAAAAATAGAAGTGAAACAACCACAACAAAGCAAAACAGAACCACAACAGTTAAAAAAAAAAAAAGGTGGAAAAGTCTTTGACAGCAGGTTGGGTGAAAACGTGAGGAGCTTAAGCTCAGGACCCAGGGGCCAGATGTGGTCCCAGAGGTCAGCTGGTCCTATTCAAAGACCACACTCTGAGTGACACTGTATTACTACATTGAATTCTCACAAATTCCCTAAGAGGTATTTACTATTTTTATCTTAATTTTCAGGAGGGAAATGTGAGGCACAGGATGGTTAAGGTAAACATAGCTGGTGAGGGGACAGGCAGATCTTAAGTCAGAGAGTCTGACTCCAAAACCCAAACTCTTAACCATTTGCAATGTAAGACTAATTTTGGGAAATTTTAAATTTATTAAATATCCAGTGTTGCCAAAATAGAAGAAAAAAAGCAAAATAAAACAAACCCTCCAAAACAAAAAGAAACACAACACTTTAACAGAGAAAAATAATTTGCCCTTCACAACCAGAAGTAATAGCAGTACTAATTTCAAAGACACTGAAGTATAGGCAATGAAGCTTTACTATTCTACAAACTGTTGGAGCTGGTAAGGAAGGAGACTATACTAGGCGTTTGTCTTTGGGGAGTTCCAACACCTTAAATCCCTGTCTATTTGGAATGCAATCCTACTAAGGATCTGAGTGGTCCAGAATCTTTCTTCTCAGCCTGTTTTACATCAGAGTATGGGCAGGTGACTGGGGGGTCAATGAGATAGATGTACATGTCTCTGCATCAGAGATGAGCTAGTGACAAATGGGGGCAGTGGTTGAGGCTGGACCCATGTCCAGTGCAGAACCCTTGGCAGTGCCTTGGATTCAGTGAGGAGGGCAGTAGTCCTTCACTCACATAGTTATGGAGTGTGGGTGGTGGGTGTAGCCTCTTTTGGATTCTACACATTTACAAGCCAGGTTTTTCCAACCTTCACTCTTCTGTCTGACATTTGTTCAATCATTTCCACTTTTGCTCATATCAGCCCTAATCTGCGTCTGTGACTTGCTCTTAGGAGCCCTCACTAAGACAAAGGCTGAATGCAAAGATAACATAAATCTTGATATTCAAAACAAACGACAGCCCCGGAAGAGTGAGGTGTCCTGGGTCACACACGAAAGAAAGTAACAGTTCCAGAAACACCATAAAAAATGGAATGAGAATGAGGTTAATTATTCATTTTAAAATTAAATATTAATAATCAAGATTAATAAAATCTTACATTTATGGAATGCATTTCCTACTTGAAGAGCCTCCAAGAGTCCATTTGAATTTATAAGCCAAGGTAATATATAGAACATAAAATCATTAATTAAAGGATGAAATTCATGAAATAGATACATGTCTAACCAGCAGGGAAAAAAAAAGATTACAGAAGCCTAATTAACATTCATCATTAACAAGTTTCAGGAAGTCACTGACATTGAGTTGGTCGGTTCTGTCTACTGATGACTTTGTGATGTACAGTCACATCTGTGATGCTTTTTCCTCCTGTTCTGGGTCCCCAGAAACCTCTGTCAGGCTGCTTTCCTCCTTCAAACACTTGTTCATGGCTCAGTAGTCTCAAAACTTGGGGGTATGGAGCGGGGGCTGTGGAAACTAGTCCCTTCTTTGGGCCAGGATTGAGGTTTATATGTGCTTCCATTGCAGTCCCATGGGAGGCAATACCCCGAAGCAGCAGGAGAGAGTTCTGTGTCTGGAGTATGGCATCTCCGAAATATAAACCAATGACTTCCCCTTCTACCACCATCTATTTGGAATATGTTTAGCATTTGCATTTTAATAGGCATTTTAATGTGTTTTCTCTTTTAGTTCTCATTAACAATGTTTTTTTGAAAAAAAATATCTTGTTACATCAATGAGCACTAAAGCTCAAAGAGATAAAGAAGTAACTCACTCAAGGTCATACAGTTTAAAATTGGAGGACTCAAGAGTCCCAATCCCACACTAACTTATTCTAGTCCGGCTCTGCCTGGATTTTAGACTTTAGCCCCAAAGGCATGATCCAGCTAGGGGAGTGACCATGGTGGAGAAGGACCACAGGCCTTCCTAGAGTTGGTGTCAGGAGTTTGTGTTGAGTTGGGGCTTCAGCCTCAACAGCAAAAGGAAAATGATGAACAGTGATAGCATTGATCATATCCTATGATATTTCCTTATGACCCGTTAAGGTCAGGGACATAAATCCCACAGACTTGGGCTCACGTCAAGTCTTCATCACAGATGCGCCAAAGGATCTTAGCTAAATTATTTAAATTTTCTAAGCTGTTTTCCCATCTGTTTAAAAAAAAAAAAAGGATCTAACAGTTCTTACAGTTCTTTTCTTCATAAAATGGTTGTGAGGACTTAGTGAAATCATGATGCATGGAAGGCATTTTGTACAGCACCACGTGGAACAGGTTCCTGGATCCTAAAGTCTTGCAGCATATGTACACTTGTTAACTTGATCTCATGAATTACTATTCCTCCTCTGTGTCTGTATAATTAAAGAGTTGATGTGCTTTGTATTTAGGAGAGCCAAAGAAAGAATTCAGGTTTAGAAGAGAGAAGAGATTCCCAAGTTAGATTGGGTAGAGACACTGTCCAGAAAAGAGGAAACCTGGCCAAGATCCCTGGGGTCTGGAGCAAAAAAGGAGGAAGACAGGCTAGCTGGATGCCGAGCAGTACTCTGTGTGGGGTTTCTTCACTATTTACAACATCAAGTTCACAGGTTCTCAGCCATGGCTGCACATGGGCCCCAGTCCAGAGATCCTGGCTTCATTGGACTGGGTGCAGCCTGGGTGTCAGGAGTTGTTGAAGTTGTTGCTGCTGATAATCCCACTTGCAGCAAAGTGTCTGTTTTGGT
Organism: Kogia breviceps; assembly: GCF_026419965.1. Taxonomy (NCBI): domain Eukaryota; kingdom Metazoa; phylum Chordata; class Mammalia; order Artiodactyla; family Physeteridae; genus Kogia; species Kogia breviceps. The sequence continues at coordinate 92,453,137 of NC_081311.1, forward strand.
GTCACATGAACATGTCTGTCTCCTCCTTCTCAGACCCTCCAGGTGTCTGTTCTGAAATCACCGTGGCTCTTTTTACTTCCAGCCTTGCACTCCCACTCACATTTTCTGAGGTCTCCACAATATCAAAAAATTTCATTCACTTCCCTCTTCTTATCCTTTCAAGTTTGTAACAGAATGTGACTGTCCTAGCTTAGACATGTAGGTGGGTCACAGTTGCTTTGACTCTTGTTCTGCATCACTCTGGGCAGCTCCATGACCATCAAGGAGGAGCAGACCACAGGTCCTGTACCTCACCTGGCCTGTCCCATTTGTTAATAAGGACTGTAATTCCCTCAAGGCAGGAAGGGAGTCCTGGTTATCTTCTCAATCCCAGCCCTGAACAGAGGCAGTGGGAACCGTGTGGAAGCAAGTGTGAACCAAAGACAATTTAGGAAGTAAAACTGGGACATGCTTAATTGACTGATTGTATATGCTCAAAATGCCAAAGTTATGAAAATTTTCTTGGCAAAAGATGATGAGCATGTGCATTGAACAATTTTTTTTCTGAATCTCTCCTCCACCTCCCTCCATCTTGGTTGGATTCAGCTTTGCCTTGGAGGAACTGCTCTAGTACTCATAAACTAGCTGAGATAATAACTTCACCCTATTACATCCATATATGGCCCCAGACCCTAGCAGGCCACAATATTAGGGTAAGAGTGAATTTCCTTCAAGAAGCTCTTTTTAAGAATATATATATATGTATAACTGATTCCCTTTGCTGAACAGCAGAAATTAACACAACTTTGTAAATCAACTATACTTTCAATAAAATTTTTTTAAAAAGCTCTTTTTATATAGTGAGTGCTTGGTAAATGTGTTTCTGTTAGCTGGCTGACAGGGCATTTCAAATATTATTGTGTAAGCCAGATACTGTATGCATGACCTTCTGAACAGGGAAAGCATGTTGAAATGGAAACAAAAACAAAACACCACTGTCAACCGTACTGCCATAAACCCCTCCTTAGGACCTGATTAGCTTTTTCAGACCTGAAAATGTATGATTCTCCTAGGGATACATGTTACCTGAAATACTCTGAATTCTTTTGCCCTGAACATCATCATATATACTTTAGCCATCATTTTCCTGCAAAGGCAGGGATAGTAGAGATTAAGGGAAAAGAAGGAGCAGATCATTTTATCAGAATTAAAAGACATCCTCTTTGCTTTCTGTTTGCTTTCTGTGCTTTACCAGTGAGCAAGGTCCCAGATAGTTTTGCATTCATCTTTTCCCTATTGTCATCAACTGCACAGACTTGACTGGAGAAGGCGCAGAAAAGGTGATCATTTTCCTATAATAAACACCCAACCAACATAAGCCATCCAAATGCAAAGGGAATTTTGAATGTGACCTTATGGGAAATGAAGAAAAGTCAGCTTAAGGTCAACTGAAATGCCTCGTTCTTTTCCTCCAGCCTTTTTGTTTATTTCTTCTCCCCTTTGGGACTTCCTGCAAGTTGTTGTGGCCATTTCTTCTGCACTTTCATGACTTTTTGCTTAGAACCTATGCAATGAAATGCCACTTCTGTAATTTAAAAACAATACCACATTGCTTTGTGTGTTATAGAGTTCCCCCGGGGAGAGCAGACCTGAACTGGTCTTGGTGTGCAGGACTGACTTTTGCCCCACAGAGAGCAGGCAGTCACCCTGCAGGGGTGATTAATGGCACCATGGCTTCCAGATGGAGTTTGTGTCCTTCTGCTGGTCCAGGGAACCAGTCTTCCTTCTGGTCTAAGTTACAGGATCTCTCATTAATGACAAATGGGCAAGAGAGAAAAGCTCCCCAGACTCTGGGAATGTGTCTTTTATCTGTACCTTGAACATACCAGCTCACCCTGTAGCAGATAGGTTAGGGGGTCCCTGGAGAAAGAGAACCAGGAAAGGCTTTCTCCATGTGAGAGAACCCATTTTGGCCTAAGCCATTTTGTGATATAAGCCTAACTGCAATACTTGCCCTTGAACAGGTCTTAGTAATTAATTATCTTAAGGGAGGGAATGCAGAAAAAAGGGAGGAGCAGTCAAACAATAGTGCAGCCTTGGGGCAGGGTCCTGGTGCCTCAAGGGGTGTACATAATAATACACCTTTGAGTTGTGCAGGAACTAAAGCCCCCACCCAGGTTGAGGATGGAATGATGACATTGACCCTCCTGACTTCAGCCAACTAAAGCTTGGACTCTGTCGACATTGGCCCCACTTCTATGCTGTATTCTCCTCTGCTCAAGCCCCTTCATGAATATGCATGTGCCCTTAGCTTAAAATGTTCCCAATTTTGGACTTTCCTGGTGGCGCAGTGGTTAAGAATCCGCCTGCCAATGCAGGGGACACGGGTTTGAGCCCTGGTCTGGGAAGATCCCCCATGCCGAGGAGCAACTAAGCCCGTGTGCCACAACTACTGAGCCTGTGCTCTAGATCCTGTGAGCCACCACTCCTGAGCTCATGTGCCACAACTACTGAAGCCCGTGCACCTACAGCCCGTGCTCCACAACAAGAGAAGCCATAGCAATGAGAAGCCCACTCACCGCAATAAAGAGTAGACCCCACTCACTGCAACTAGAGAAAGCCCATGTGCAGCAGGGAAGACCCAATGTAGCCAAAATAAATAAATTAAATAAATTAAACTTTTCCAATTGTGCTGGTGGGGTGACACTGCTTTGGGAAAGATCCTCAGTGTTCTCCTTACTTGCTGCAAGTAATAATAAATCCTTTCTTCTCCTGAGCTATGGCTTGGTTGTTTCTATTGGCTCATCACCCACCAAGAGGCAAACCCAGTTTTCAGGTAGCAACTCCTGCATCAGGGCCTTTGTACTAGCTCTTCCTCTCTCAGAATATTGTCCTTCAGATGATATTATGTCTGCTTCTTTCTAGCACATGGGTTTCCTCTTAAATGCCTTCTCTTTAACGCATCTGAATTGCACACTCTAAGCCCTCTTACTAATACACATCCTGAAGTTGTATTCTTCATAACACCTAGCACCACACAAAGTCATCTGTCATTATGTATTCATTTCTTCATTTATTTTCAGTTGCTTCCACTCACAGTATTAGGTCAATGAGTGCAGGAACTTGGGTTTCTTCCCAGCTCCATTTGTAGCACCTAGAACAGGGCTGAAACAGAGTAAATACCTTCCAAGACAGAACCAGAGTAGGAGGATGTGAAGAGTAGAGACCAGCAAATACACTGGAGCCAGAAAAAAATTAGTTTGAATGCAGGATCACAGTATGTTTGATCTTGAGTAGAATATTTAAATTCGTTGGCCTTCCATTCTTCCATCTGGATAAAGAACACCTAACATGGGGGAAGAGGGGTAGAACTTGTGGGTGGCAGTCGAGTCACAAAAACAATGTTTCTGGTTGTCTTTTTTGTATTCTGTGTATATACAGGCTTGTAGGTTGGAGTTGCCTTCAGAAAACACATTATCACAAAGTTAGCTGGTGGTTTTGCTGCTGCCAATTAGGTGAAATTATATATGAAATGATCCTAACAGAATACCTAATGAGTTGGCAGTCAATGAGTATTATTTTCTTTACTCCATGAAACACTACATAAAAAGTAGTATTTCCCTGACTTTTTCTAGACAAGACAGACACCAACGAATAGCTAAGTGAGAGCTGCCATTTTCACATTTGTGGGAAAGAGGTGCAGGATAGAGGGAATTCAGGTGAGAAAGGTAGAGAATAAACCTTAATATTATTGGCAGCATCAGGAAGGCAATGGATAAAGGAGAGATGCTGTAAAGTCATCCTGTATCCCTGAATTCTTCTTTCTCAGAGAAGACAAGGGTAATAAAAATAGACTGTGCCCATTGCAAACAGTCCTCAGCTGTGTACCAAAAATCAACCCTCTTTGCTGTACCAAGTATCACACTAGAGTATTATAGGTGTTGGGGTTAGAAAGCACCTCAAGAGATCATCTAGCCCAAGTCCTATAAGGACAGCATTGGGTACCAAAGGAGAACAGACTTTGGTGTCAGTGAACTACATCTGAATCCTGGATGTTTTCTTTACCACCTTGTTCACTTTGGATAAGCTACTCAACTCATATGAATCCTGTTTTGTCAACTTCAAATTGTTGATAATAACACCTAACCTAAAGATTAATGTAAAGAGTAAATAAAATAGTTTGGGTAAATACGTCTAGCCCAAGGTCCTCCTATAACAGAGCTTCAAAACCAGGGAGCTACTACCACTCTTTAGCAGATAAATGACTACATTTTACCATGTTTCGTTGTTCTATTGTATGTTTTACAAAAAAGCAACTGAAGTCAAGATGTTAACTGATTTGCTCTAGGTCACATGGTCCAGTAGAAAAGGAGCTAAAGCCACTTCCTGTGCTATTTATTCAGCATTGCCTTTGGCTCTCTACAGAGCAAGGATTTGGGGATATCCAAGGGCTTGATCAAGTTCTCCATGTTTAGTGACCTATAGGGTCTTTTTTGCCTTGCCTGTCAATCAGCAAGTCAACGAAAGTTTAATGAACTCTCAGGGTTTGACAAGATGCTGAAAGATATTGAATAGATAAATGGTCCAGTTGGACCTATTAAAAAAAAATCATTTTTGCAAAAGAACACATCATTAAATTGTTACCCAAATACCAAGATTGGTTTAAGGGTACAGGTGTCAGAGCAAAGAATGCCCCACCACCACACACACAAAAATCTGGTTTCTTGATCTTGTAGTTCTCTGTCTGATTCTTTAAATTTTGGTAGATGGGTAAATGGCAGGGGATTCATACAGAAATGGCTGGAGGTCACCTAGAATGGAATATACCATCATGTTTGTGACAGGAGAATGCCTGTGTAAGCATGGAGGTTAGAAGTTTACCCCTTGACTTCTGTAACCAGAACGTTCCATGAACAGTGGCAGATCCAAGTGAAAATACTGAAAAAGAAAAAATACTGAAAAAGAAAAAAATACTGAAAAAGAAAAAAAAAAGACAGTGAGGAAGAGGGTGTTTCTGCACAATACACCACCATCTGATTAAATTCTCTTCTGTCAGAGAAAGCTTATTGCAGTTTCCTAGATGCTTTTGATTATAGCTTCACCTTTTCATAACCTCAGAGAAGATCCTCCCAGGTTTATCTTGTTTTTGTGATCTTTAATATCCAGGATCTAATATTTCTATATTATACTCTTGGCCACAAGGAGAAACTAACCACTATTTTTTTCTTCATCTTCAAATGCTTTTCTCTCCCACTTAGTACAGTGCTGTGAATGGACATGTCTTAAATTCAAGCACCCTGTGTGAATGTCTCTTGAAATAGATTATTGTCCAAATTGGAAGCTGAATTTGGCCTCTCTACCCTGACACCAAATTAAATCTTGGAACAGAGTTTTGGGTGAAGTAGAAAAGAATAGCTTTATTGCTTTGTGAGGCAAAGGAGCCCACAGTAGGCCAATGCCCTCAAAGCTGTGTGTTCCGACCTGGAGCAGGTAGTGAGATGTTTTATAGCAATGGTTCAAAGAGGAGGGTGTGATCAGCTCATGGACATTCTTCTGACTGGCTGGTGGTGAGGTAATTGGGAGTCAACATCATAAGCCTTCTGGTTCCAACTGGTCTGAGGTCTATGTGCTTGTGGGCAGAATAGAGTTAACTTCTCCCATCCAGTGAGGTTTTCAGTATCTGCAAAACAACTCAAAGCTATTGTTATATGTATCCCTTAAGGGGGAACCAGGACCCTGCCCCAAGGCTGCACTATTGTTTCTTGACTGCTCCTCCCTTGTCTCTGCATCCCCTCCCTTCCCTGATTAGGAAGTATTTGAACCTGCTCTTTGGAACTCAGGGAAGGGGACACAAAAAAGCTTTGTACCCAGGAGTGCCACAAGGTGCAACTCAGTCTCAAGAAAGATAAATTGCATAGAATATCATTATGCTGGGTTGAATAGAATCCTTCTACCCCCATTCACTTCCAGCAGGAATCTCAGAATATAACTTTATTTGGAAGTAGAGTCTTTGCAGATATTAGTTAAGTTAAAAGATGGATTATGTTGGGCCCTAATACAATGACTGATAAGAAGAAAGAAATGGAGACACATAAAAACATAGAGGAGAGTGCCCTGTGAAGATGGAGACAGAGATTGGAGTAAAGTGTCTGCACGTTAAAGAATCCACCAGAAGCTAGAAGAGGTAGGGAAGGATTCTTTGCTGGAAGCTACAGAAAAAGCATGGCTCTACCAACGCTACAATTTTGTTAGGTTCCAGAATTGTGAAAGAATAAATTTCCATTGTTGTAAGCTACATAGTTTGTGGTACTTTGTTACGGCAGCCAAATAAAACCAATAGCCATCTGTAGGGGGAAAGGGAATATTATACAGGCAAGTAGACATTGAGGGTGATGCTTTTATCAATACTTTTAAAAATAATTTATTTTATCAGAGTATAGTTGGTTTACAATATTTTGTTAGTTTCTGCTGTACAGCAAAGTGAGTCAGTTATGCATATATTTATATTCTTTTACATACTTTTCCATTATGGTTTATCACAGGTTATTGAATATTGTTCCCTGTATTATACCATAAGACATTGTCCTTTATCTATTCTCTATATGATAGTTTGCATCTGCTAATCCCAAACTCCCAATCCATCCCTCCCCCACCTCGCTTCCAGCCAACTACAAGTCTGTTCTCTATCTATGTGAGTCTATCAATACTTTTAAAATTGGGAACGGAATGCCAATAAAACATAGAGGGAGATGGCAAATTTTTATGGCATCTCAAGAGAAAGAGATAAACCAGCAGTCATAAGCAACTTAGACCTTATAAGACATTTTCTTTTAGGGAAGATAGCACTGGATTATTAAGCCTCACCATCTCTTGGAGGAAAGTTTTTTTTAAAGTATCTCTCTCTTTATCTCTGCTTTAATTTCATATTTCACAAGCCCTAGCATAGGAGACACAAACACCCTTGTCAATAGAAAGGGCTATTGACACATTAATGATATATCAACAAACTGACAAACTGACATTTCAGAACTATTTTCTTTAGGTTCTCATGGAGTCAAGTTACAAGTTTAGCAAAGAAAAGGGCAAGATTCTAAACTGTGAAGGATGTAACAAGGCGTAAGCTCCTGTCAAGGCAGGGATATTAGCTATATTCTAAGCAGAGTAAACACTTGTTGAAATATTATGAGTTCAACTCCTCCAGAAAATGTTATATGTCCCCTCATGATACATCCATATCTAACTGCAAATGCCTGAAATTCCTTCACACGTTATTTCTCAAATTTGCCTGCACAATGGAATCTGCTGGGGAGCTTTAAACATGTGTATACTTGAATTTCATCCTTAGAGACTCTGATGTAGTTGCTGGACACCAAGATTCTTAAAACCTTTGGTGTGTGGGGCTGGCAGAGAAAACGCACAGCAGACAAATTGCTGTCATTTTAGAATTTTTCCAGAAATAAGTAAGTCCTTTACATGTCCCTGCAGAAATATTACTTAAACTAAACTTTGGGTTCCTGCATAGATAAATGTCTGAAAGAGATTGCTCACCATTCAGTCAAGTCTACTGTCATCAGGGGAGATAGTCTGTCTGAAAATCCAGTACTGAGACCATGGAAAATTGTAGAACTTTCTCCTCCCCACCCTACCATGGGTCTTTCAGCCAGTGACTATGCCTTTGGATATGGATAGAGTGGGGCAGACAAAAAGCATCTGAAATGGTACAAGGAGATGCATATGCATGATTCATATGAAAGTAGTTTCTACAGTGAGAGAATAAGAGAGCAAATAAGTACCTCATTTTACACCAAGACTGAGCTGAGTTGCAGCTGGAAAGGGGAGAACAGCCTGGATTTATTCATGTCCAATCTCATGTAGAGATGGTTCCATTCAGCTGAAATCATACAGTAATGGCACCATTCGTGCTCTCCTGGATTTCTGGAATTCTGCAGGCCATGTAAAACTTTCCTTACATAACACACAGAAAGCAAGACTCATCCAATTCCCAGGGCTGACTTAAATGCTGCACTCATTGCCTATGGATCACTGCTTAAAACAATAAGATACAATTTTCCACAGACCAACCACTAAAAAGAAATAAAGCTTTTTATATTCTGCCTAAGATGAGTGTAGACTGGAGGGCAGAGTGTTCTGTGGGGAAGGTAGGCATCTTGATAGGATTGGATAGTGATTTCCTGAAGCACATTATTTAGGCTCTGTCTCCATAGAATACTGTTGTTTTGTTAATTCAAGTCTGGGGAGAACTGACATTTCTAAAAATTCCTGTAGAATAAAATGAAAATTTCTTAAGATAAAGGACAGAAAAACAACAGCACTGCAATTTCATTTCCCCTGCAGAGTCCTAAGTCTTTAAATCATTTTGCCCTTACGTGATTTAACTCTTCGTTCTACAGGGATCCTGAGAGTAGCAGCTATCATTCTCTCTCAGAAGGGTTAACAGCTAATGTATTGTAAAATCATGAAAGAAAATATGTTGGTTTACTACAATTGAAGACTTTGCTCCATATCTTTGAATATGTGAAGTGGCTGACTGACCATATTTATTTGAGGGGCTTGGAGGGAAGAAGTAAGCGTCTGAATGAACTTATTTACAAAACAGAAATAGGTTCACAGACATAGAAAACAAATGTATGGTTACTAAAGGGGAGAGGGGCAGGGAGGGATAAACTAGGAGGTTGGGATTAACATATACACACTACTGTATATAAAATAGATAACCAACAAGGACCTACTATATAGCACAGGGAACTATACTCAATATTTTGTAGTAACCTATAAGAGAAAAGAATATGAAAAAGAAAAAAAATATATATATATATATGACTGAATCACTGTGCTGTACAACTGAAACTAACATGACAATGTAAATCAACTATACTTCAATAAAAAAATAAAATAAATATAAGGAAAGAGTCTGGGAGTTAGTGGCATATCTCATTTGTTAAAACATGGAGTACTCAATACATATTTTGTGGGGGAGGAGGGGAGAAGAAAAAATAAATAAAAAAGAAGTGAGAAAGTGAAGGAAAGCAAGAGGGGAGGAAAGTCAGGAAAGAGCTTGGGCAACCCGACATAAATGAGAAATCTGAGTTTGAACCCAGCCAAAAGTTAAGGCAATTAGTCCTGGGTGTGTAAAACCAAAGGAGCTGTACTCTGTCCCACCCTGGAGGCTTCCAGGTACTCCTTCAGGTAGAACCTGATTCTTAGACATGATTAGTCTTGGAATAAATGCTAAAAGTTAAGTGAGGAACCTGGCCTTGACTGGGGAGTGAGGAGAGAAACAAATGTGCTTCTTCTAAAAGGAAGTCCATAACACTGTATCAGATCAAATAAGGGGAACATGAAATTCCAAAGGGGAAAGTCAATGCACTCATTTGACACACTTGTCAAATTGGATGGATAATTGGATGGATAACCAAACTTCTTCAGGTTTTTCAACATGGAAACCTAAGCCATGTTGGAATATCATAGATGATTTATGTACACATCACTCATCATGTCCCGAATGAATTTGGGGAATTTGAAATCACTTGCAAAAGTCTGTAGAACGTTTACATATTTGACAAGTAAATCATGGAACACTGTAATGAGAAAAGAGGACATTTCCATCTATTTTAATACATGCATAGAGTCCATCTTATTGACATGTATAAATGAAAACATTTATCCTTGATTAAAAATAGACAGAGTTTCAACCCTGAAAGTTTACTCAAAGGTACTGTTTTATTGGAAGATATAAAGTCTAAAAATCCTACTTATTAGTAACAAGAGATTCAAGTTGCAAAGCCAAGTACCTTAATTGAGTTAGCAACCTGTATCACATACTTCTAATTTTTTATAAAAGTAAATAAAAACTGTAAGCTGATAATGAACTCTAAGGGGATTTGAGAGAAAAAAATTGGAAATATTTTCAGCTTCCAAGAGAAATCATATATCTATAAATGGGTACATGGGAAGTATATGTTTTCCTGAAAACACATCTGTTTTATGTGAAGAGAATTGCTAGCACACTTATATTTCCATAAATAAAATGTAAACTGCAATATTTAACACTCAGAATGGCACAAAAGAACGATTTTAAATTACTCCATGGATGGGGACTAAATTGATAGTTTTCCTAGGCGTACTTCTCCCCAATTCCAGGGTAATTATGTCTGATTTAGTGAGATTACAATAGAGAGAGGCAGTGTTGAAATACAGAGATATATACACGATATTCCACAGAAATCTTGGGGTCATGATGGAGAATACAATTCTTAGAGCCAACATTTTCCTACTCATTGAGAGTCATGACCAAACTCCTCTTCCTGTGACAATGGCTCTCTCTCTCTCTCTCTCTCTCTCTCTCTCTCTCTCTCTCTCTCTCTCTCTCTCTCTCTCTCACACACACACACACACACACACACACACACACACACACACATACATACATACACACAGAAACGCACACATGTTGATCCAACTCCCACTTATACAAGGCAGTAATTCTCCTCTGTTCCAGCTTAATAGGTCAACCCTAAGGCCCTTTCGCCTTTTATTCCTGAAAAACTAAGGGTCAAAACTTTGTACACTGCTTCTAAATGCTTGTTGAACCCCCATTTAATCAGTTAATATACTAGACTTCAATTGATAATACATTTTGGAGACTAATGTTCTTTAATTCAGAAATGTAGTTTAAACTACACTTCAAGTTAACTATGTGATAGTTAACTTGAAACAGGAAGGTCACTCACAGAGCTGCTGTGGAAAGGTTGAGGCTGAGGGGATGTGTGATGGTAACCCACAGGAAGGGAGGAAATGTGGTGGTCTCCATATACTTTCCCACATGGGAACTTGTTTTCGGAATTGACCTGAGTAGGAAATGCTTGGAAATTCCCACATGAAAGCTTGAAAGTCTCTTTTGCTACAACCAGCCAGAAGCCATCACACAAGAGGACTGCTTACATGGCTGAACCGAAGTTACAGGGAATCTTATTGGCAAAAATAAGTTCTCTTAGAAATTCAAACAAAAATCAAGAATGATCAACCAATCATAAGAGACTTAACACAAGAGAGTGAAAAATTGTATTGTCCATAACTGTGAAACAAAAGTGAAACAAAATGATCATGAGAAAAGGCTTTGGAAAGACAGGAACACAGAATATTTAAGTGGGATTTCTTGCTCTTATCTTTTTCTCAGGAAGGATAGACTAAAGTTTGTATGAGAACTATATTCCTTGTCGTTTATTGAGATATCTGTGCATAATTTATTCTGAAATGTGGGTTCTTACACTTCCAATAAAACCTTGCCATCTTTTTAAGGTACTGAGTTTTCTGATATTGTTAGAGATGGGTGCTTGGACTACCTCTGACTACCAGAGTAAATGTTCTGCTCTCCAGAATGGATGAACCAAATAATCAGTCTTGTTTAACAACTGTGCTTCAGTAATATTTCTATCACGGTATATGAAATGCTTCCATGCCTCTTTCTAATGGATTTCCTAATCCTTACTTTTTTTCAAAGCATTTCAGACAAAACCATTTCCTGTTTTACATCCTTAGACCAAAATCAATATATGACCAAAGTGTTCTAGAAGTCTAGTGATAGATTTGTAGTCACATCACACTTCAAGATTTTGGGAAAGTTATTTAACCTGTAAACCTCCATTTCTCTGCATTAAAATAGGTATTATTAAAGACTTTGTGGAGTTACTAGAAGGATTAAGCAAATCACAATGTCATCTGCTGCACTATTAGTTTTGTCTTATTACAGTTCTTGGTGTATCAGAGTATCTCTGCAACAGAAAGAAAAATCAAATGCTAAAAAAGCCAGTGACTGGAATTTGAAGGCTTGTTTCTGTTTTTTGTTTTTTGTTTTTCTATTTCTGATCTTGTGAGTCTTTTTTTTTAACTTTATTTTGGAGTACAATTGCTTTACAATGATGTGTTAGTTTCTGCTTTATAACAAAGTGAATCAGCTATACATATACATATATTCCCATATCTCCTCCCTCTTGCATCTCCCTCCCACCTTCCCTATCCCACCCTTCTAGGTGGTCACAGAGCACTGAGCTGATCTCCCTGTGCTATGCATCTGCTTCCCGCTAGCTATCTATTTTAGATTTTGTAGTATTTATAAGTCCATGCCACTCTCTCACTTCATCCAAGCTTACCCTTCCCCCACCCCCTGTCCTCAAGTGAATTCTCTACGTCTGCATGTTTATTCCTATCCTGTCCCTAGGTTCTTCATAACCTTTTTTTTTAAGATTCTATATATATGTGTTAGCATGTGCTATTTGTTTTTCTCTTTCTGACTTACTTCACGTTACATGACAGACTCTAAATCCATCCACTTCACTACAAATAGCTCAATTTCATTTCCGTTTATGGCTGAGTAATATTCCATTGTATATATGTGCCACATCTTCTTTATCCATTCACCTGCTGATGGACGCTTAGGTTGCTTCCATGTCCTGGCTATTGTAAATAGTGCTGCAATGAACATTGTGGTACATGACTCCTTTTTTTTTTTTTTTTTTTTGCTGTACGCGGGCCTCTCACTGCTGTGGCCTCTCCCGTTGCGGAGCACAGACTCCGGACGCACAGGCTCAGTGACCATGGCTCACGGGCCCAGCCGCTCCGCGGCATGTGGGATCTTCCTGGACCGGGGCACGAACCCGCGTCCCCTGCATCGGCAGTCAGACTCTCAACCACTGCGCCACCAGGGAAGCCCAGGGAAGCCCAGGGAAGCCCTCTAGTTGTACTTCTAAGGTTTGAGTTCTCAAGAAGCCAAGACAAAAGGATGGGTGAGCAGGGTTATAGAGTCCTCTCAAAGTTATCACTTTAGCTCAGAGATCATCTGAACAGAAAACAGACACATTACTCTTTCCCTTGTCTTTGAGAGATACAAACAAATCTATGTTTTCCAAGAAAGTTCCATTTACATGTCAAAGATGTGAACTTTATTCCAAAACCGCACAGCACATGCAGCTGACCTCCAGTGAAGCTGGTCCAATTCCTGCCTTATGAAACTTTTCAGCAACAATCCCACTGCCTGTGGTTAAACTGATACCTTTAACCTGATACCTGGAGTTTTGGTGTTTTATTACCACTGAAAGTTTCCAAGCATGCAGTTTCATTGAAGTTAGTTCAAACACTATTGTTCAGAAGAGGGTTTAGGAAGAAAAATACAGCTATACATACCCTCAAAAATTAATGCTCCTTGAGACAGATATTATAAAGTGGAGAGTAAGGATTACATAGTAGACATGCTTTAAGTCACATTTTAGGCAATTTTTCCTCATTTTGCAAAACAGATCTAGATGCTCCAGGTTTAAGTAACATTGGTTGAACAATTTAGGGGGACATTATCACAGTTATCACCTTGTATTATAACCATGTGCATAGAGAACTTCCTACTAGACTATGAACCTTTTGAAGCAAGGTCAATAAACTTTTCATTTCTATAGTTCAGCTAGATGCTAGATATATTTACAGAGTATACATAAAGTTAAATATTTGATAAATAACTGATTAAAAATGGATGTGTTATCTCCTGGGATAAACCATAAGGGAAAAGAATATAAAAAATAATGTATATATTATATGTGTATAACTGAGTCACTTTGCTGTATAGCAGAAGATACCACAACATCGTAAATCAATGAAACTTCAATAAAAAATAAAATTAAAAACAAATGTGTTGGTTAACTTGATTGTGTTTCATGTCTGATTGTATGTATAATCTGATGCCACGTCTTAAGATGGTGTACAACTTAGGAATATTTTAGTTGCAAATACATAAGGAAAAAAAGCCCAAGTTGGCTTAAGCAAGAAGACTCATGTAACAAAAACCTCAGTGATAAGACTGGCTTTAGATGTACATATTCTGGTACTAATGTGAATTTGCTTTCTTTCATCTCTCTGGTCTCCTTTAGCCTACTATTCTCCACATTTTTGTCTTAGTCACTGTTAAACCCTCCCTTAGATCCCAAAGTGGCTGCCTGCAGCCCTCAGGCAACATCCTTCCAGGTTCTGATCAAGTGTGGGAAGAACAAGAATTTTGCCCTCTGTGTCCAGAACCATCATTCTGAGAGTTACAGCTTGTTGTAGCTTGGACATTTCCCCTTCCTGCATGCCACAGATTTTGTTTCCCATAAACTATCACATTCAATACACACAAATACATTTTAAAAATCCATAAAGACTCCATAAAGAACCTACAAATTCTTATTTGAATGACATATATAATGACGTTTTTTCTCAAACATTTTTCATATACAATACTAGATAAATTGTTTTTATTACATCTTTTTCCAATTTATCTTTCAGCCAGATGATATATTACATAGAAAACCACTTAGTGTTTTTCTCCATGTTGCCATTAAAAACTTTAAAACATTTTCCGTTACTAAAGCCCCTTAGTGCTCATCTGAATCCCACCTAGTCCTCTTTCAAGGGCCAACTTAAGCTCTTTCTCTCCTCCAGGAAGTGCTTTCTAACTACGCCCCAAACCAATGTCATGCCTCCTGTGTCTGAACTGAGACAATATTTAGGTTTTTTGCCAATCATTGTGTATCACCCATATTATATATACTGGCAGTGAAAGTGGTCCTTAGTACAGTAGTACAGAACCTAAAAGCATTCTGCATGAATATGGTTAGTGACAACATCTCTCACCCTCATTTTTTCTTAGCTGAGAAATGAGTAGAAAATGCACACATCATCAATCTAGCCAGGAATAAAGAGATGCCGTAAGCAGCATGTTCAGAATGTATTTGGAATACAGTAAACATTCCAGAAGTTGTAGCTGCAGTTTTCATTATTTAATTATGACCTTTTGAGGGCAAATAGCCTGTACCAAAGTGTTTTTGCCTGTGTTTTGTATCCTAGCATGTACCACAATGCCTTGAAGATCAAAGACGTTCAATACATTTTGATCCAATATCCCCAGTTGCATTATGTGTGATGGGAGATTTGTGCAGTAGAAACTTTCAAGCATCAGATGCTATATGGTGGTAGAAGGTATCTTTTTAGTAAAATATTTATCACTTTTTTGATGGAGTTCATGTCTTTTCTGAAGTTGTTTTGTCCCCAATACATTTTTCAAGGGTCCTTGTCCATAGATGTCTATCCATGCAGACCATAGCAGTCTGTATAACAATGAGCTATTTCTTTTCCTTTTTTCTTTCCTATTGAGATAAAACTCTGACAGTAAAATAGTTCAGCAGGGAATAAAATTGCTCTTCATAAGTGATTTTAGGGTGAACAGGTTTTCTTTGTTAAGAAGATTCTTAGAAAAGGATTTTCAGCAAAATTCTTTGCCTCTATTGTGCATACATCTGGTAGGTCTTCTGAGTTTGATTTTTCAGGGATTTGCAAAATGAGTAGCTTAAGTAGAAATATGAGAATATTTCTACTGAATAAGTAGAATATTTTCCCCCAGTTCTGGAGGCTAAAAGTCCAAGATCAAGAGGCTGTCAGGTTTAGTGCTGGTGTGAGCTTTCTTCCTGGTTTGCAGACAGCTACCACCACCTCCCTCCTCTTCTCCTTCCCAGCCCCATTCTCACCTCACTTCCTCTGTGTGCTCATACAAAGAGAGAGAGAGAGAGAGAGAGAGAGAGAGAGAGAGAGAGGGAGGGAGAGAAAGAGAGCACTAGAGAGAGAGTGCTTTGACAACTCTTCTTCTTATAAGGACACCAGCCCTATTGGATTAGGGACCTACCCCCATGACCTCATTTAACCTGACTTACCTCTCTGAGGCCCCTATCTCCAAATACGTTACATTGAAGGATAGGGCTTCGACATATGAATTTGACAGGGGACAAAATTCAGTCCATAAAAGAATCCTGGTAGGGAAAAGACTGACAAGTATTCTCACATGCTGCATTTATTTCAATAATATGTGACAACAAAGCATCAACTGATAAGATGTGATGAAATGTGGTTAACAGGTCTTTGGGAGGACAGGACAATGTAACCAACCCAGGAAGGGAAGGGAGGTGGTTAGTCTACTGTCCTGTCCCCACAATCCTACTGATTTAAGGCTGATATCTCTGGGGAGGAGCATTCTTCCCACCTGAATCACAAATGTATGTCTGAGCAAATCTAGTTTAAACAGGGCAGTTTGTCTAAACGTAAGTTTCACTCATAAGTTTTTCTTTTCCCTCAAAGTTATATTACAATGTGAATTTGTTCAAACTTGTACATTTGCTCAAACTCATATTTGTAATGCAGTTAATTTTGACGAAAGAAGATAGAAGAGGAAGGAAAAAAAGAATAGGATACTACAATAAAGGAAACATTAAGATAATACAAAAGGACTCTAGGAAAGCAAAATTATGATAGCAGAAGCTATCCAAGCTCAAAAACACAATTGACAACGTGTTAAAAAAAATGCTCAGGAAGAAGAGTAAAACGATGGAAGAATAGACCAAAAAAAGAGAGAGAGAATCAGACCCAAATGGCCCAAATCATTGTGTTCCACAAAGACAGATAAATCAGAAAGGAGAAATTTATCAAAGACTTGAGCTTTTCAAACTACAGCCTAGAGGGGTTTGCTGTGTGCAAAACACAATGAACAGAAACGTACTCATACCAAATGGTATCATCATGGAATTTCAGACAGCAACAAAGGGAAAACCCTCAAGGTTTTAGAAAGCATACATTAGCAGTCATCCTATACTGAATAAGGAATTTATATGGTATAAGATTTCCCAGTCCCTCTATCAGAAGCTACAATTGCAGTGGAGCACTGCCTTCAAAATTCTAAGAGAAAATATTTTCAAGCTAAAAATTATGTACTTCACCTGGTTAGTAATCAGGTATGAGAAAAGAGCTAGGACTTTACATAAAACTAAAATTTAAAATTTTTTATTTTCCTCATCTTTTTTCTCAAGATACACTCTCCCAAAATGAGCAAAAGAGTCAAATAACAGAAAGGCCTGGTACTCAGACAAAGGGAATAAAATGCAAAATACAGCATAGGGTATTTCAGCATATTGAAAGGAGATTCACAGGTCAGGCAGTTTAATGATAAACTTGTGATAGGCATATACCCAATAAAGCAGGTGAAAATATAAGAAAATAAATATTTGCAAAAGGATAAATGCAATTATTACACATTAATTGGTCTGGGTTGGCTAATATATATGTAGTCACAATGATATAAACACTGAATATTGGTATAACCAACAATTACACATTAATTGTTCTGGGTGGATGGTAGAGGGTATATAAGAAAGCTAAATCCTTATTGTCCACAGTAGAAAAATCAGTGATCTTCAAAATTGAAAAGTCGAAAGTTAGCAGCATGAACTTGTTATTTAGAAAAATAGAGGTTGGTACCAGAAGGAAAAACTGAAATAGATTCAAGTCTTTTCTTTGGGGGAGTTAAAATCAGGGGAGGATGTAGATGGGGAAGAAAATCGTTATTTTAATTATAAGACTTATCAGTCATTTTTGCTTCTTAAAATTGGCACATATTTTAAGTTGATTAAGTTATTTTAAAACTTAATTATTCAATTAAAAGTTAACTGTGGATACTTACTATGACCTAGGAATTGAAGCTGGCACTGTGGGGAATGTGGAAAATGCTGGAGAAATTTCAGTATATATTCTGCAGCAAACCTGGAATTGGTAACCATTTGTACATAAGTAAACTACTTATACTTAGATTTATAATTCTGTGAAAAGTTTTCTGGAGTAAATAAGTAGCCAAAGAAGGCTATCCCATGTGGGCTTAAGTACTCATGGGAAGCTTCACAGAAGTGAGATCTCAACAGTCCTTAGAATGGGATATTTGATGTGAACTGAAATTTGCCAACATTTATCAAACCCTGGGCCAGGTGCTATCCCTGAGGATTTCTGCTCATGCTTTTGCTTAATTCTTTGTTCAATCCCAGGCAGTAGGCTTTGTTATTATTATCTCTCTTTTACAGATGAAACACCTGAGGATCTAGACAAGTTGAGTATCTTTCTGAACCCACATAACTTTTAAGTAACCAGTGGGGATGAATGAGCAAGTTTCATGAAAGTGGGCAGTTTTCTTATCTGAGAAATAAATGTATTAGGCTAAGTGTACTCCAAGGTTTCTTCTGTGGCTTATTTTTAAACCCTATAATCCCCAAATTGTGACTTTCCTTGGGGCCTTGTTGGGGATGGGGTGGGGAGAGAAGTGTGGTCCCAGCATTGTTTTTACAATTTGAATAAGAGTACCCATTTCCTTCCAGGTAAGAAGGAAAGAAAGAAAGAAAGAAGGAGAGAGAGAGACAGAGAGAGACAGAGAGAGAGAGAGAGAGAGAGAGAGAGAGAGAGAGAGAGAGAGAGAGAGAGAAAGAAAGAAAGAAAGAAAAGAAAAGAAAAAATAATGTAGATGGTAGTTAGGGCCCCAATGTTCAAATATTCAATAATGTACCAGCTAGTTTGTTCTTGTGACCACAGGTCCTTTACATCACTGTTGAAAGGTGGCCATTGCTGAGCTTTGAGGTCAGTGACTGCTAGGTTTGGAAAACAGCCCAGTTTAGAGGTCAAATCACCCAGTTCGGTGATTTAGCTGGATGTTCCAGAGCAAAGCACTTAATCTCTTGGTGAATTAACAGCCTCACATGGATACACCTCATACACTGAGGGTACTCAAGTCTGCATTTGCTCACCCAGTTTTCAGAGCTGATATTACCATACCTCAGCTCAGGCTTTCTCACCACATATATTTTTCTACTGGCTGCTGCATAGAAGTAGAACACAGTTGTTGAGATCATGGGATTTGGATTCAAGATGTGTTCTTGAGTCCCTGTTCTAAGACCTTGGTGCTTAAACTCTCCCAGACTCTGCTTCCTTATCTGAAAACCAGGAAAGAAAGAAAAAAAATAATGCCTATTTCATAGGGCTGTTGTATTAAAGGAGAAAACAAACATAAAGTTTCTAGCATAATACCCAACATTTTAAGTTTTCAACACATATCAAATATTATTTTTATTTGGTTTGGTTTTAATTTTTTAAAAATTGCAGGGGGACTTATCAATGTGTGTTTCCATCCTAACCCTAGTAAACTCACTGGTAATTAGGACCACTCCTAGGTGTAGTAATTTCAGAATCAACCACCAAATATATATTAACCAGCCACTCCCAGACTTACATCTCTGGATTTTGTCCTTTACTACTTTTAGGACACTCCTTTCTAATATCATATGACATCACTTCTATATGGAATCTAAAAAATGGTACAAATGAACTTATTTACAAAACAGAAACAGACTCACAGACATAGAAAACAAACTGTGGTTACCAAAGGGGAAAGGGGGTGGGGGGATAAATTAGGAATTTGGGAGTAACATATACACACTACTCTATATAAAATAGATAAACAACAAGGAGCTACTGTAGAGCACAGGGAATTATACTCAATATTTTGTAATAACCTATATGGGAAAAGAATCTGAAAAAATATATGTGTATAACTGAATTGCTTTGCTGTACACCCAAAACTAACCCAACATTGTAAATCAACTCTACTCCAATAAAAAATTTATTAATTAACTTGAAAAGAAGATGGCACAAGGAGGTGAATACAATGATGTTGGTTATGCTGAAGAAAAAAGTTTTCTTACACCTGATTTCTCCTTCTTCCTTCATGATTAGAATAAGAATTATTGGAACTGTTATGTGATCTTTTGGAACTACTGTGAAATGCCAGGACTTACTTTATAGAGGTACCCTGAGGATTAGAGATAATGCACAATAGGTAGTACATAGAACATAAAAACATTAGCAGCTGTCAAATATTTCTGAATTCTCAATGTGTTACCAAACACAAGTTCATGTGCCCAATGCACAGTGAGGCAAAACCCCCCCGAAACATCAGTTTGGAGCAGAGAAAGGTTTATCGCAGGGCCAAGCAAGGAGAACAGGTGGTTTTTGCTCAAAAACCCTGAACTCCCCAGTGGTTTTTTCAGGGGAGAAGTTTTCACAGGCAAAACTTCAGGTGCGGGCTGCAGGGTATGTGATTTTCTTCTGATTTGTCAGTGGTGAGGTAATAGGGTGGTGCTCTAAGACTCTTGGGCTCAGCCTGAAGTTACCATCCTCCCCCTGGGAGGTGGCCTTGGTTCCTGCAGCAGGACTCAGAGATATATTGTTCTGCATATTCCTTGAGGAGGAACCAGGACTCTGTCCCAAGGCTGCACAATTATTTCTTGGCTGCTCCTCCCTTGTCTCTGCGTCCCTTCCCTTCCCTGATTAGCAACTGCTTGAATCTGCCCTTTGGAACTCAGGGAAGGTGAAGGAGGCTGAATGAACCCTATTTGCTACAAACAAGAAATGGGGGACACAGAAAGGACTCATACCTGGGAGAACCCCACAGGGTCCTGCTGCTTTTCAAATAGACTGTTACTTTTTACAGAATAGAATCATAAAATCATAAATTGAGTGGTGCAGATACTCAGAACAAATCTCATCTACTCCCTTCACTTTAAAGGGAAGAAAGTGAAGCCTGGAATGGCAAAAGACTGGCATGGACCCACACAGCTCACTAGGAGAAATCTGCCTGGTCAGAGGGATTTCAGAGCTTTATGGAGCAGAGTTCATTGTCTGCTATTTGCTGAAATTTAATATCATATTCTGCTTTCAGAAGTCTTTTTAACATTTGAGATTATTGAAATGTGTAAACTCTGATGATCAAATCAAAACACTGTCATCCTCTTTGCCCCTTGTTCATTCTCTGACCTTAGCACAGCACCTGGGTTATCTTCTCTGCAGAGAAATGCACCCTCATCTTTCCAGTCAATATCAATAACCTGTTTAAAACCAAGCTTCAGGGACAGGGATCATATCTGGTAGCCTGTTCCAGTGACCACAGAGCTATTCAGAAGTGTTTCTTGAAACTAACAGTCTAGCTTCCATCAGATTGACACTTTCATATTCAAATGCCCGAAACTGAAAAACTTCAGCGCTACATTTGCTAAACTCTTCTCAGTTTTCACCTGAATTAATTCTGATTCTCCTAATTTCTCCTGTTTTGGGGTTTACTTTGATGGTCCGTTACCTCCTCAGCCTTCTCTCTTTTCTCATTCCCAGAGGGAAGTTCCCACTGTATAAGGACATTTTATTTATTTGAATAGACCCAGTGGGAAACTGCTTCTTGACAAAAGAATATGAGAGCAGGCTAAGACAACTAGGTGTCTTTAGCATACATTTGGGAGGATGGAAAGAGACAAAAAAATCAAGACAAGAGAGGTAATGTATTCCATGGCTCCTACAGACGTCTTGTAACTAAGACCACTCCTTGCCTCAAGGTGTGACAGAGAAGGAAGGCAAAGCTTGAAGAAGGCTTAGTGATATACCTGAGCCCAGTGTCCCCTCATATTTCCCTGAGTACCCCGTTCAGACTCACCTGGGTTCAAATTCTGACCCTACTTAACACTTGACCTTACACTTTTGCCTTCATCTAGCTTATCTTCAGTTTCTGTATGTGGGAAATGGCAATGTGAATGTCTAGAATTCATTCTGTAAAAATCTGAAATATTCACTTCAGATGGTGGGAAAGATGCTGCTGCTGCTGCTGCTGTTGATGGGGAATTAGGGAAAACATGCAGTATTTATCCCAAAATCTTGGGGAAAAATGACGTTTTCTTAAGTCTTCAGGCTATTTGTTTAGTAAAACAAACAAAAGTAGTTTGTTTTGCCCTGGAACGCTAACCTTTGGAATTAGCTATTAAGACAGGTTATAGCAAATAAGTAAAGGTAGGGTTGGAGAAAGAGAGACTATCCTCAGATAGTAGATTCTGGGGAGCTCATCAATACTGATGTGGTAAATGGGGATGAGAGGAGGTGAATTTCACTTTGTGGATGATGTCACGGTGTTTAACTAAACCTTCTTGTACAAAGCATTTCTGGGTGTCTTCTGTCAAAATATTGTCATCCTGAGCTTGATGTGTCTGAGTCTTGCATTCTTCCACATCAGTCACTCTTCTGTTTCCCTGTTCATCCTTCAGACTCACCTAGGTTCAAATTCTTGGTCACATTCAGGGAACAATTTGAAAAGTTTTGATGTTTTGTGCCTTTTTTTTTTTCAAACAGGTAACTAGTTTTGCCAGTCTTTGCTCTTACCATTCATGAGTATGCTTATTATGTGTTCTTAGGGTTGACTTAGACTCACTCAATATGGAAGAAGCTGTGTCTTCTCTGAGACCTTTGTTAGTGTCACCAGACTTGCGATCTGGACAAGCACTGAGGTACATCTGAAATAGTGCTCTCATTTTACATTAGAGGAAACTGCACTGCTGAGAGCTGAAGTGTCTTATCCAAGGTCAAACAAGGTGCTAGCAAGAGATCTGAGGCTAAGATCCTGCCAGACTTTTGAGTCCTCGGCCAGTATACTGTCCACTTTCAGAAGTAGAAATTAATTAATTGGGTTTGGGAGAAAATGTTCCATACTCAAAAACACTGTTGTATGTGAGGTAAAGAAAGTTCATCGTGTTTCTTTACCGCAGAGATTCTTACAACTTGACCGCACAAGTTGAAATGTCATATTTGGAAAATATACTTTACTTCTCAAATATTATTTGCTCATGTAATCATTTTTTTAAATTAATTAATTATATAATAAACATTTTCATTGCTGTATAGTTGATTTACAATGTTTCAAGTATAAAGCAAAGTGATTCAGTTATACATACATATACATATATACACATATATATCTTTTCTTTCAGATTCTTTTCCATTATAGATTATTACATGATATTGAATATAGTTTCCTGTGCTATACAGTCGGTCCTTGTTTATCTAGTTTATATATAGTAGTGTGTATCTGTTCATCCCAAACTCCTAATTTATCTCTGCCATTCCTCTTTGGCAACCATGTTTCTTCTATGTCTGTGAGTCTGTTTCTCTTTTGTAAATAAGTTTATTTGTATCATTTTTTCAGATTCCACATATAAGTGATATAATACGGTATTTGTCTTTCTCTTTCTGACTTATTTCAGAATAATCTCTAGGTCCATCCATGTTGCTGCAAATGGCATTATTTTATTCTTTTTTATAGATGAGTAATATTCCAGTGTATATATGTACCACATCTTCTTTATTGATTCATCTGTCAATGGACCTTTAGGTTGCTTTCATGTCTTGGCTATTATAAGTGGTGCTGCAATAAACAATGGGGTGCATGTAGCTTTTCAAATTATAGTTTTCTCTGGATATATGACCAGGAGTGAGATTGCTGGATCATATGGTAATTCTATTTTTAGTTTTTAAAGTAACATTCATACTGTTCTCCATAGTGGCTGCATCAATTTACATTCCCATCAACAGTGTAGAAGGGTTCCATTTTCTTCACACACTCTCCAGCATTTTTTGTTTGTAGACATTTAATGATGGCCATTCTGACCAGTGTGAGGTTTATTTTTATAGTACTTTAATTGTCCATATAACATGTATGTACAGCTGTTATAACTCTTTTGCAGACCACAGTTTAAATGGTGCTGCATTAATTACTCATGACCTTAACTCAGTCTATTCTGAATGCCCTCAATCCGAGGACCAGCATTAGCCATCCCATATCTCTGAGACCACTGAAGACCTGGCATGTAGTGAGTGGTATGTGAGCTTTGAATGTTATTTCTTATTTTTATTTTCATAATAATAAAGGCAATGCTGGTGAACAGCCCAATAACTGAAACTAAATGGAAAGTGCTGTTTCTGTGATAGTCTACCATGCTGCTCTTGGGATGTATTTTAATAAATGGGCTGGAAGTCTTGTCTCTATCAGTTAGAAGTAACCAACCAAACTTTTAAAAATACTTTTCTTAACATGAGGTTAATATTTAAAGGACATTTTGGTACATGACTCTTTTTGAATTATGGTTTTCTCAGCATATATGCCCAGTAGTGGGATTGCTGGGTCGTATGGTAGTTCTATTTGTAGTTTTTTAAGGAACCTCCATACTGTTCGTCATAGTGGCTGTATCAATTTACATTCCCACCAGCAGTGCAAGAGGGTTCCCTTTTCTCCACACCCTCTCCAGCGTTTATTGTTTCTAGATTTTTTGATGATGGCCATTCTGACCGGTGTGAGATGATATCTCTTTGTAGTTTTGATTTGCATAATTCAAAAAGAGTCATGTACCAAAATGTTCATTGTAGCTCTATTTACAATAGTCAGGAGATGGACGCAAACTAAGTGTCCATCATCAGATGAATGGATAAAGAAGATGTGGCACATATATACAATGGAATATTACTCAGCCATAAAAAGAAACAAAATTGAGTTATGTGTAGTGAGGTCGATGGACCTAGAGTCTGTCATACAGAGTGAAGTAAGTCAGAAAGAGAAAAACAAATACCATATGCTAACACATATATATGGAATCTAAAAAAAAAAGTCATGAAGAGCCTAGAGGTGAGACAGGAATAAAGACACAGACCTACTAGAGAATGGACTTGAGGATATGGGGAGGGGGAAGAGTAAGCTATGACAAAGTGAGAGAGTGGCATGGACAGATATACACTACCAAACATAAAATAGATAGCTAGTGGGAAGCAGCCACATAGCACAGGGAGATCAGCTCGGTGCTTTGTTACCATCTAGAGGGGTGGGATAGGGAGGGTGTGAGGGAGGGAGACACAAGAGGGAAGAGATGTGGGAACATATGTATATGTATAACTGATTCACCTTGTTATAAAGCAGAAACTAACACACCATTGTAAAACAATTATACTCCAATAAAGATGTTAAAAAATATATTTAAAGGACCTTTATGAAACTCAGTGTATGGAAATTCAGTAACTGTTTGGTGACAAGAAACTAGAGATAATAGCTGAGTCTTCTGGGAAAAACAAATTATTGACTTTTTTCAAGGTTTTCAGGACTTTATTCCTGACTTCATTTATGTCTTCATCAAATTCACATATTTTATGGGATTTGTTTTCAAATATTTTATATTATTTTTTGAACACTCATCACAGGCCTCTTTGACCCATATTTCTTAGCCAAGTTATCATGGTATCTTAGTCTGACAGACCACTGAGTTCAATAATATTAATGTTGAACAATATTCAACAATATTAATGAAGAGGACCCAAAGCCTTCTATGTTTTCAGGAATGTATATGGAAGGGTACTAAGGTTTGGTCACTGCCCTCAGGAATCTCAGAGACTGACAGGTAAGGATGGAAGCAGGTATACTTATGTTACAATCCCAGAAAATCTGAGGGGCAGACATCTTTGGCATATAGGAATAATCCACAATGAAGAGAGGGTCCTTCATTTTCACCTTTATTTATATTAAAATTTCAGTCTTCTTTGACCTAAGTTATCTTCCCCTATACAAATACTTCCCCTTTCGGTTTGTTTTTTTGTTTGTTATTTTGGCCGATCCACAGGGCATGTGAGATCTTAGTTCCCTTAGCCTGGACCAGAGATCGAACCCCAGACCCCTGTACCAGAAGCATGGAGTCCTAACCACTGGAGTGCCAGGAAATTCCTGCTTCCCCTTTCTGAATATGTGTGTTTGCTATCTTCCTTCATGTTCATCAAATTTTGTCACTTTTTTTTTCCAATAGTTAACTTGATCAGCTTATAATATCATCTTGACATACATTTATTTCTTCTATATTAATATTTCTGCCTAGTCAGTTTTATCTGTATATTTGATAAGGATATTCCCAATTTTTAAAGAGGGTTATCATAAGTTGTAAAATATAACATATCCAGGACTAATTATTGTTAAATAATATATATGGTCCTGTTGAGATTGAGTTATTGATAATCACTTTAAAGTCAGTTACTTTTCAACCAAAATATTATACTCAAGTCTTCACTTTTGTCACTTATTGAGAGGAATGTCTTTTGAGAGAGAATTGATCGAAGACTTCTTGGAGATAAGATAGATGGCTGTTATTGTTTCCATCTTGTTCATACATTTTTGTACATTTTTGTTGAAATAAATTAAATTGATCTAGAAAGATTTGTTCTTTTCAGAATCTTGTGTTCTAATACCATAACATCTCATGCTGTTTTAGGTTACCCACAATAG
Source organism: Kogia breviceps (assembly GCF_026419965.1). Classification (NCBI taxonomy): domain Eukaryota; kingdom Metazoa; phylum Chordata; class Mammalia; order Artiodactyla; family Physeteridae; genus Kogia; species Kogia breviceps. The sequence continues at coordinate 92,479,142 of NC_081311.1, forward strand.
GCTATTTGATGGTTTCCTAGCCTCTTTCTTTCTTTCTTTCTTTCTTTTTCTGACTGGACTGTAATTTTTACAATATTGCTTTTCCCCTCTTAAAGAGAGGTACCTAGGGTCAATGCCAGGGATCGTGACCAAGCCCATTGAAAGTCTGAAGGGCATGACTTTCAATTCTTCTGATTTAAATATGACACTGCTCCTGGTTCTTCTTTATCTTTCAACACTGAAATTTGACCTTGCAACAAAATGACAGTTATTCTACTAAAAAATTCACATCCAGCCTTTTATTTTTTAAATGAGAACTGAATAAATCATACGAACCCTTAGGATTTTTATGGCTTTCTGTTTAAGAGTTCTTCTCTTCTGGAAGAACACAAAACTTTTGACCAATTGACTTATAATATAATATTCTTTCATTCTTTTTTTTTGGTTTTGCTTAGCATCATCTTGCTAAGCTATAGGCTTCCTATATTTAATCCTTAAGTAGCCTTTCAATTGCTTTCTGCTTAGCTATTAGGTTTGTATTATCTATCCCCTTTCCAACATGGAGATTTGGGGTTATGGAAGTGGGGTTATGGAACTTGATCCACCATCCCAGCAATGTCCATTCTAATCAGGCCATAATTTCAGGAGCTTCAGATATGGTTCCCAACTTGGGTATTCCAGCCATCCAAAGCACTACCATCTCTCACTAAGGACTTAGGGAATCAATCAATATCTTACTACATACCCATTATCCATGCAAGGCACACAGGTTTGGAAGCTTAGAATTGACCTCTTGAATCTTCCTATACATTAACACTATCTATGCCGAGCGAACAAAACAATTATAATAATAATTGATTGTACAATTAAATGTATCATCCACTCATATCCTGTGGCTTCTGCCAAAGTTTCTACATTCTTTGCATCTCTCAAACCAAACAAGCAAGATTACAACAAAAAGGAGAGTTTATCTGTCATAATTCATATTTATATATGCTTTATGGTTAACAAGTATTTTCATACTCACAGCCACTTCTATTTTTAAAAATTTTATTTTATTTTCATAGCAACCCTTTGAGGTAAGCAGGAAACTGAGGTCATCCGACTCATGCCAGTCAAAGCTGTGGCCCAAGGGGACCCTCTATTTTAAATCCTTCCCATTCAACTCACTAGAGAGCAATATTGGTCTCTTTTGAGTTCCACACCTCTAGAGAGCTCTCAGAATTTCAACCTTATTGTCTATGTTTGTGTGCATGTTTTAATGGTATTGGGTAAAAGAAAAAGAGCAAATATTTTATATCTCCACTTCTCACACTAACAGTGCCTGGACTTCAAATTCAATGAATAATTTGCCTAATTAAAGAGTTAGCAAACTATGGCCTGTGAGTCAAATCTGGCCAACTGCCTGTTTTTGTACAGCCTGCATTTTTAAATGGTTGAAAAAAACCAAAAGAATTTTTTTTTAACTTCATGTCATGTGAAAATTATATGTCATATAAATTTCAGTCTTCATACATAAAGTTCTATTGGAACACAGCCATGCTCATTTGTTTATGTAGTGTCCACAGGTACTTTCTTACCACAAGGGCAGAGTTGAGTAGTTGAATGAGAGACTAGCCCTCAAAGCCTAAAATATTTACTATCTGGCCCTACTGTAATCTATTGATATTTATTTCCCACTGCAAGCTTGCAGATGTAATAATAACTAATATTTGTATCCCTCTGTGTAGTTTAAAAATACTTTCACATTTCTTATTTTATTAATTATTCATAACAACTCAGTAAATATTCTGTGCTCATGTTACAAATTAGACATGCAAAGCTCAACATATTGATTCAACTCTCCCTGGTATACACAGCCAGAAAGGAGAGAGTTGGAACAGAATGGAAATCTTCTGACATCAAATCCAACCTAATGCTTGCCTGGACATGATATAACCTAAATATAATTCTGTTTCACTTTTACACATACCCTGTTTTGTGACCTTTGTTTTCCTTATCCTTATGCAGAAACTTTGATGTGAAAGATCATTCTCACATCTTTGCTCAGTTGCCTGTCATATTTGAATAACCACTTTCTAACCTTATTCTAAGCCGTACTGAGCTACGTACAAGCTCCGGAATTGGCACACTTGCTCTTGGCTTGGTGTCTTCTTTCAAATGCTGTTTCCTTTCTTGTATTTCATTTTAAACCTAACTTTTAATCATTCTCTAGACCTTTGACGGTCTAGACACGAATGAAGCAACACCCACTTTTTGGTCAAATGCCTGCTCCCTTACCACTTGTACTAATTAGAACTCTGGGCCATTCTCTATGGTACCTGCTCTACAGCTTGTCACTTACCTGCTGGCCTCCCCAGCTAGACCCATAAGGCTTTTGCCAGTAGATGTCGTGTCCACTTATGTGATTATTCTCATCGTTTCACTCAAAATCCACATCAAAAGAGCTGACGACTGTTTGTTGAATGAATGAGGGAGAAAATGAATGGTTACGATCAGATAAAATATGATAGAAGTGGTATTATATAATGTATACACCATGATATTAACACTGTGAAGTCATCTTACAAATCCTAAAGGATGACAAATTTAAAAGATGTGTTTTCATATTAGATAAAACACTGAAGAACCTGTATACACATTGACATTAAGTTCCCTGTATATTTGACTTTTTGCAGTTTGATTTGTAAGTTTGCTTATCTTATAAAATTTAAATAGAGAAGGCATAAATGGGAAATTCAGCATCGAGCACACTTCAGGTTCTTAAGTAATATCACATCATAACATTTCCCAAGTAAGATTATCGGCTCCTTCATAGATCCAAAGGCAAGATCCACAGGGATTGGAGTATACTATTACATGAGTGCAAGATGGGTACCATGGGTGGTGAAAGATCTCTACCTGTTATTGGGAGGGAACATATTTGCTTTTCACTTTGTTGAAAATTTATGTGCCTCAAAATGTTTCTTATTGGCCCCAGTTTTCGGTGAGCATTATCCTTCCAGAAGAGATTATGTCTTTTTAGACACATACAGAGGAAATATCAGCTATACTTCCCGTGTCCCCATTCACAAGGGACTGGCCCTGAGAGTAGGTGCATCACAGAGGGATTTTTGCAGTTATAAAATGATTCTTAGTCTCAAGTCACACTCTACTGGTATCTCAGTTTCCATGTTGACTCCATGCAACTGCTAATAGCCTAAGAAAACCTCCTTTTGGTATTCAAGACCTCTAACAACTGTCTTCGTCATCTATTTATCTTTTCATATGGAGGTATTCCTCTAGTTTCATTGAGCAGTAGAAGTCAGGGACAGAGCAGACACACCAGGGCCCAAATGTATTATTTGAATTAGTTCCAGCAGCAGCTGGGGATAGCTAGGTGTGACTTAAGGCCAAAACTGTTTACATTTTTACCCCTTTATACACATATATACATTCATTTTACTATTCTTTTCCTAATGATTTATCCCAAGTTATTGAATATAGTTCCCTGTGCTCTACAGCAGGACTTCGTTGTCCATCCATTCTATATATAACAGTTTGCATCTGCTAATCCCAACCTCCCAATCCATCCCTTCCCTCCCTACTCCCCCTTGGCTACCACGAGTCTGTTCTCTATGTCTGTGAGTCTGTTTCTATTTTGTAAATCAACTATACTTCGATTAAAAAATTTTTTTTAAGATAAATCTTTACTCTTTCATCAACTAGCTATATGATTCTGAGAAACAGGTGTCAATATTCCTATTTTCCAGATGAGAAACAGAGAGGAAAGAGATCAGATAAAAGCTTTGTCTAAAGCTACATAGATAACAGACTGGATATGGAATCCAAGTGCTGTGACAGCAAAGACTATGTAGTTCTGTTAGCAAATTAATTCTCATGCTGGGTATTTTTATCCACACAATGAAAAAAACTATACCTCTCTTATAGTTTTTGTGTGACAATAAGTAATGTGTATAATGTACTTGATATACAATAGGTCCACAACCATTGGTAAGGGAATTATTTTATTATTGCCTTATTACTGCATGAGAATATTTGACTTATGCCAGTTCTTTTCATAAGGGCTGTAGCTCTTAAATGAGAGCTTTGCACACAACAAAGGGCCCTGAGAGCCAAGGACAAGTTGTCACACTTTCCAAACCAAAGTTTCAGGGAAGCTAGAGCTTCTGCGCCAGCCCTTTCTTCCGGGGAGCATCTTCGTGCGCTCTGGGATGATGGCATCTCTCCTCCTTTCAGTGAAAGACATGCTCTACGACAGCCTTTAATTCACTAAGGCCCATTTGAGCAGCTGGGGCTCTCAGAGGACGCGGCTGAACTGGATTTGCCTTTTCAACTAGTCAGCGCTGTCATTAGCGCTCGTGTTTCCTCCCCACGGATGGATTTCATATTCCAGACTTGGCTTTCAGCAGCCAGGTGGGTGTTGGTGTCAGAACTGCATTCCTCCATGGCTGGCGCGCCTTCAAAGTGCTTTCAGCCTGGCTCAGACGTGCAGATTCTGAGAGATCATTTACCAGATCAAATTGAGGCCCTTCGAAATGTATTTTTAAAGCGTCATGAAAAATAAAATCGATTCATATATCATTTAAACATTTATTATTAAAAATACCATGAGAGTTTTTTTCCCCCACTTATTATATGTCTGGACTGAGAGCCATCTTTTTTCCCCTCTTTCATTTCATAGGCTTAAACCAAAGGCAGATATGAAGACATGAACAGAAGGTTACAATTACAGTCCTTCACTAACTTCTTGTACCCTCCGATTATGTGAAGGTAGGAAAACTGATTTTTTTTTAGTACATGAGTATTGTTTTTAAATCTATTGAGTGATGAGGCACTGAACCTCAGAAATGAGAACGGACTTATTTACTTTCCCTCAGCTACTAATTACAAGAGTTGGCATTTGAAGGCATGACTGTCTGGCCAAATTCTCTAATCAGTTCCTCTGATAGCAAAACATATTGCAAAAGTTTCTTTTAAGATACCTGATTCATTACAGTATTTAGAATCACGGATTCTCTTTTGGGGGGCGGTGGCCGGGGCATCTCCAAAGCTCATCGATGGCAGGGCTACATTTAGGACTCAAGACCTCTTCCTAGTTCTGTCCACTTACAAACAACTACCGAACTCCCTTGACAAACAAAGCACCCCTGCCTTGTCTGTGTCTCCCTTTATTAAATTCTGTGTGACATGTGTCATTGTTTCCTACGGGTTAGGAGATGGTAAGGTGATAAAGACAGGGAGCTTTTATGGAGGGCTCCGCAGACCATGGATCTGGCTACGTGGTTTGCACGTATTGTTTCATTTATTCCTCAGGATCTGTGAAGCTTTTTTTTTTTTTTTCCCCCATTTACGTCTGAAAAAAAGTAAGGATTACAGTGGTTTATTTATTTAAGGCACAAAACTAGAGAATGGGATTTTATGTGATTTGAGCCCTGGTGGGCCTGGCTCCAAGTTCATGCATGTCCACCCTATTAGACTCTTTTGAGCCTTGATCCCTGCTGTCCCCTGCCTTCTCCATGGTGTCAGATGATTCCAGATGGAATCTCCTCCCGACTTCTTCATCAAGTGGCTCGAAAATGGGTCATGGATGCCTTCATATTGTTATGACCAAAGATGTTTATTTATTCTCATCTGACTTAGTTTCTCGGTAGCGTTAAAGGATTGTCTACTTCTTCTTGATTAAGCACTTTGTTTTCTGGGCTCCGATGTACTCATCTGGTTTTCTTCCTTCCTTCACGTGTGGCCCTTCCTCTTCTGACAGACCACAGTTCCAGGCTCTATTTTCTAGTTACACTCACACTCTAGATGATCTCAATAAGCCTCTCTCGCGCTCTCTCTTTCATACATGCGCACACGCACACACACACATATGTCCATACCTAAACATACATATACATACACATATATCTCCCAAGTGTCTCTCTGGACCAGACCTGACTCCTGAACTACAGACATATATACCCAGATACCTGCTCTGCATCCACACTTGTTGCCTAGTTGGAATCTCAAACTGAACAAATCCCAAGCTGAATTTGTTACCCACTTTTCCCACTTCACAGCCACCCTCCCCCCAAACAAAACAATTTGCTCCTATCCATTCAGTTCCTTAAGCCAAAAATTCTCATCTTTCTGGATTCTTTGCTTCCCTCACGCTCTCCCTCTAACCTGTCAGCAAGCCCTCTTGGTTCTGTCTGGACCCAGTTATTATTACAACCTCTGCTATGACAGCCCTGGTTCCAGCCACCATACCCTCCCTCAGGCTTCTGAAATGCGTACCAACTATACATATTCCTCTGCTTTTGTTTCCCTAGGGTCCACTCTCCACTGTGCAGTTAGATGAGTTTTTGAAAGTTAAATCTGAGTCTGTTTCGTAGATAATTTCATTTGTGTCATGTTTTAGATTCCACACATAAGTTATATCATACAAGGTCCTACTGTAGAGCACAGGGAACAACATTCAATATCCTGCAATAAACCATAATGGAATAGAACATGAAAAAGAATGAATACATATATATATATATATATATATATATATATATATATATATATATATATATATATATAACTGAATCACTTTGCTGTCCAGCAGAAATGAACACAACATGTTAAGTCAACTCTACTTCAATAAAATGAATTTTAAAAAAAGAAATTTAAATCTGAGGTGTCATGATACTGTCCTGTTGAAAATCTATGTCCGTTTTCAGTTTCTGTATGTTGACTGACTACGCCATACATAGAAATCTTAACACACTATATGAACTGAGTTCCATTTCATGACGATGCACGGTTAGCATCTCAAACAGCTAGAGTGAAGACTGTCTGTGAGAAGAAAGGCGACGCAAGGCAAGGTGAGGCAAGTGGCTTCTGTGAGTTAGCGGGTGGGTGCTGAGTAAGGGTTAGGAGAGCTCCTTCCCCACCCAGCCCAGGTTTCAGGTGCATCCCTGAAACCAGAGTGGCTTCTGAGCCCTGAACTTGACTTCTAACCAACTCAACGAGCTTGCTCTTGTACACATCTGAGCCAGGCGCACAAGCCAGTAAAAACCGCTGAGGGCTCAGAGAACCCGTGGCACCTCTTTTAAGCCTGGTGAAATCAATAAACCCAGGAAGTGGGAGGTTCATGTTTCTCCAGCATCCCCACAGGTCATGTTGTCTGGGAGTTAATGGTCTAAGGAATAAGAATGGGCAGCAAGAGATTAATTGTGTGACTCTTCATTAACCCAAGAAAACACAGCAAGAGGCATTTGTCTTCCACACAAAATCATACAAAATTCTCTCTTTATTAAATATACATTATTTACAGTGTAAGTCTTTCTTCTGTACAACAGGAACCATAGAAAACAAAGAAATCTAAGGCTAACTTTTTTCCCCATACAGTGTATTAAGACATGTTACGTGGTCTTCAAAACTGACTTGGAACGAGGCAACATCACGTGGGATTCTGTTTCAGAAGCAAAAATGAGAAGGTCAAAAGGAAAAGCTAGACTCCAGAAGATCTACAGAGAGAGGTGACCTGCTTTGTGCTTTTGCTGTAATAAGAATCTGACATCTATATTTTTGAAGAGGTTATTTTGTATTTTATTGTTTCCTTGTTAAAAATAATCTCCCTACCCTTTCCCATTCTTCAAAAAGGAGGACCACTATATGCCAGAGCAAGACTGATTTCCCATCTGAAGTGGACATTGTAATATGGTATCACAGGGCTCAGCAAACTGCAGCCCACGGACCAAATCTGGCCTGTTGCCTATTTTTGTCAGTGAAGTTTGGCTGGAACATAGCCATACCTCTTTGTCCATGTACGGCCCTCTTCCTGTTACAAGAGCAAAGGTGAGTAGTTGCAGCACAGTCCATTCTATAAAGCCTAAAGTACTGACTGTCTGGCCCCAGACAGAAAAAGTTTGCTAGCTCCTTACCTAGCATATCCCGGAGGCAGACTTGTGGCTCCCCGCCTCAGCCTGCATTCCTATTCCTGATGACAGCTCTGCACCTTGTGAGCCTCCTCCAGTGCACAGAGGGAAGTGACAGCCCAAGACGGCACAGCGTGTCAGAAGGCCCATCAACTACCAGATTCAGGAGAACATCCTTGATGTTGGACCTCACTAAATACAAAGTCCTTCTCACCATAGAGCTATGTTGTTGTAAGCAAAGTCTGGTATTTTTTGCATGAGTATTTTGAGGCAGGGGAAGGTTACACAGGTTGACACTGACACTGCCATTCAAGGAGAAGACTTAGGGATGGGGTTGGCTATGATGGGAACGTCTGACTAGGCAGAAGCTCATTACTACTACCCCCTAAGGTGTCACTGAAAATTCTGCTTAGGGGAAGGCCTTCCAAAGAGTCTGCAGGGGCATACAACGATCTTGTTGCATCCTGTTTTCATGTCCTCTGAGGCTACTGCTGGCATCAGAAGCATGGACGAATATGATGCTCATGAAAATAGACCAGGATTTAATCACTAAAACAATTAGCTTCCCCTTTGATCATGGCTTAGGATTACTCTCTTATTTTCTCCTGCCATTTTGCAAAAGTTCCCCTGTATCACTGGGGAGGGGTGAAGAAAAGTGTTCCCAGATAGTGTTGGATGGTGGGTCCCTGGCGGTATTCGCTGTAGGGGTGGGGAATATCCTACCTCAACATCATTCTGGCCTGCCTGTGCATGTCGGGACCAATGAAGGGGAGAGAAAGACCCCCTAGGCTGATTTCAGGACGTCAGGGCTTCTGCCCATGGAGCTGCTAATCCAGGATAGTGGAGCTAGGGAGCTTTCTGACAGTTCCTTTTCCTTAAAGTTGTATCTGGGTATTCAACCAGGGCCGGTTAGATCATTGTGGTGATAGCTCTAAAGCATCCTGGAAAATTCCTGATGAAATAAACATCTTGAAAAAAAAAAAAAAGATGTAGCTGATGCAGAGCTGGGAAGGGTCAAAAATATCGTGCCAAGTTAAGTAAAGAATTCCTCATGCAAAGCCCGTGATATTGCCTCTTTCCCTAAGGTGATGATCCAAGTGCATTAAAGAGACTCCTGAGTTAGGAGCCAGGAGAGTAGGAGGAGCTGCTGCCAGTGAATCGCGGTGGAAGCAGTGACTTTCCTCTCGCAGGAAGGTCATCAGTTGTCTCCATGTGTCCCCTCTGCCTCCTCAACCTGTTCCCAGTGGGTGTGGTCAAAACACCCAAACCAACTTTTGCCTTCATCTTTGCTCATGTCTGTTCGGCCACTTTGTAGACTATAAACATTATAAAAGACAGACAATTTGCTTACAAAGTACGATATTTCACTAAAAAAAAAAAAAAAAAAAAAAAAAAGTGTGCTTTTCTGTTCTCCCTCAGAGTACCTTAGTGGAAAGTAACACAAAAGTTACTCAAAAACAGCAAAAAAGAGTTAAATATGAAAACCTTCTATGAAGGCTTCAAACAACTGTCAACTCAAAAGGAAATGTGTCTCTCCCTGTCAAACAGAGATGTATGGAGAATGTCACAAAGGAAGCCTGAATAACAAACCTATTTTGACAAAGAGTTTGTGTAGGTGTGTGTTTGTGATTTTTTTTTTTTTTTTTCCCTTTAGGAGGTTCAACTATTTGGAATTTGTGAAAGCAGGGATGAAAGCTAAGGACAAGCAAAATCTGCAAACTAGATGGCTTAACAAGTAAGTGTGGGTGAGGAGATGGGGGTAGGGTAAGAAAGACCCAAGAACAGTATATCGAAGTAATTCAATCAGACTCTGTGTTTTTTAAAGAAAACACTATCAAACTACATGAGAGACATGAAATAGCACTCAGTTATCTTCCAACTATTCTGAAAGTTTTGAGTTTGCCGACACCATCTTCCTTTAACCACCTTTGCACCTGCAGGAATAGGGAAGACTCTTTATTCATTTGGTCTCCTTGGGACCTCTAGGACAATGGGGGACTAATTATGTCCAAGCCTTGAGGTTAAGGAAAAATGAGTAGCAGAACTATATACTGTGTCTCAAATTCCCTTTGGCAGGCTTTTCCCAATTCCCAATGCTGTTTTGATGGATTGTAGTTAAGGGGGAATCCAAAGGACCCAGGGTGTTGGTGGACAAGCTGTCAAGACTTTTATAAGAAAGAATTCACCAGCCTGATTCCTAAACCCTGAATGTCTTGGAGCTTCCCAGTGTAGCTCCTGTAACTGAATGAGATTCCTGCAGAGAAGAGAAATGTGTGATTTTCAGGATTGGAAAAATTCCCCCAGAGCAGAGCCATGAGACCTCACTTAGATGCATGACACTTTGAGTCAATGAATTACTCAAAGATACCCTTCATCCATTCTCAGAGATCTTCCTAAATTGAGTCAAAATGGTTCATCAGGACACAGTAGGGTTTTAGGGGGAGCTGGGGTATGACAAAGACCCCTTAAGGAACGTCTAGAAGAACAAGGGCATGCAATAGGTCACCGATACACAGCAAAAAAGAACTGAAAAAAAAAGGAAGAGGGGACAAGTGGAGATTGCTGTTTCCTACCTCAAATAGGGTCCCCGAGTTGTCACTTAGGTCTGACCCATGAAAGGAGGACTTTCAGAACTCCCCACCCAGAATTAAAACAAGAATGGAGAGAATGTACCCTCCCCCAAAGTTCTCTAGAGACAGGTATCATTTACTCTTACCCCTAAAGAGTCAACCCATCTCCCTCCACAGAAACACACCAGTGTAGATTGACATTTGCTTCGAGGAAGAGAAACAAAGCAGCTTACTGAAGGTGGAAGTAAAAAACAAGAAAAAAAAAATATATATATATTTTTTCCAGAAAGTATGTTTCTTTCCATCTCTAGCAAAGGTGTTACAAGAATGATAGTGCAGAACTTTAGCCCTATATTCTACAACATTTTATGCATACCCCTATTACAACAATACATGCCTCCTCTGCTAGACTTTGGGCTTCCCAAGGGCAAGAACAAGCGTAATGTGTATGAATACACCCAATATCTAGCACAACCCTTGGAGTATAGGGCATTCAATAAAGACTTCATGAATGAATAAAGTACAGAACAATTTTTTTCGTTTGTTCTGATCCTACTCCTGTGACTGACCCTGTGGTGGGCACCAGTCTGACAAAAGGTGGAAGTCAGGTGGGTACCATCTCTGTTATTACTAAAGGGGATAAAAACTGTTTTAAAAGAATCAGCCCTAGGATCCTTAAAATAAATATTACATTTGCAGTTCAGAGTACAGAAGGGCTAAGCTTTTCTTAAAAATATATCTAGAGAAGTGACAAATGTTTAATTCTGTAGACAAATTCTCCTAAAAACCACGGTGATCTAACCTATACACACACACACACAGATGCAGTGTTAAATATATATTTAAGGTAAGCAAATACACTGCTGCTTACATAAATAGATTTGTTTGGTGCGAATAGTATCAATGAAATAGCCCCCCTAGAATGTGAAATTGCACAGGTATTTTTGGTTTTCCTGTAAAGTGACCACATTCCATGAAATATGTTGGTAAACAGCAATTACCAAAGAGTGAGGGTTAAAATGTAGGATTATGGCGATCCAGTTGGCCAAAGTCAGGAAACCTGAAGCAGAAAACTGTGGTTAAGGAGGCATTAGAATGCTTTCAAGGACTGTTTTAGATTGTAATTGTTCAAGGATTGAAACACTCACAAAATTCAACAATTACACAAAACTCCATGGATCTTGGTACCACGGAGGAAAGACAGGCAGAGTTCGCACTTCTTTGTCATTGCAAATTGTGTTTTCCTTTGGAGAGAGCTTGCTTTCCATACACATGTGGTGAAAGTTAGTGTTCTCTGGGGTTATGAAATATTCCAACCCTGTAAAAATAATTCTGATTTAGCCCTGAGACTCTTCTTATAAGAGTGACGTGCTGATCGCACTGTCTTGGCATTCGTCATTAAGTCTGTGATACGCAGTATGTAGGGATGGATAGTCTACAGATGTGGGGAGGTTTGCTGGTAGATCCTGTAGTGCAGATGTGACAAGGATGGAGCTTCCCAAATTTTTCACCCTGCAGAACCCCCCACAAGCCTATAAAAGTGGATGAGAAAAGCAGATCCTCCAAGGTGGCCTCTGTTAGTACTCCATTTCTTCTATCAATACTGGGTCAGCAAAATATAGTCCCTACTTCTCAGAGATTGAATAATGAGCAGTTCCAGTTTTATTACTCACACCTTCCTTTTCCTTTCCATTTCGTTACTGGAGACGCTTTGGGCTAAACCCACTACACTTCATGGTGACTTTTATTTCAGGGGATGAAGGACTATGCCACCAAGCAAGAGGCTGATTTATAGAGCCTTTTTATGGAAAGAGAAAATTCAGGAGTGAACACTGGAAGTAGGAGAGAACAGGGCAGGAGGAAACAGTAAAGATCTTTCCTCTTATGAATGGATTATTCATCTTATTAAAGTTAGAAGGAAAAAAAAAAGTTACCCTTGTTAGAACCCCTTTAAAATAAATTTGCTAGCTAAAGGATATAATGGGAATGGTTAAGTAAGAATCCACAGAAAAGTTTAAAAAGAGAGGGTGTATTTGGAACACCTTCAACTTGAGAAATAACGATTACAAATGAAATCCTTACCCATGTGCTCTGACACTGAAAGAAAAGCCTGGAATAGACCTGAAATGGGGTGAAGCTGAGGAGTTCCTCCTTGTGAGACTTATCATGCAGGAAAGTGTTAAATAGTCAGAAGTGACAGACACACGGAGAACAAGATGGGATGCAAATCAAGTCTGTCTTGTAAAGAGAATCAGCAAGTAATTTCCACGTCTGTGGACCATTCTCTTCGCATTCCCAGCCTACTGGAGCATTTATATCTTTTCCCCCTTATCTTTTCCCTGAAGCTGGACCAGAGGCAAAGGGTGAGGAATATCACTACAGCAAAATCACCAGATTCATACCACCACCTCGTGCATGTGCCCAAGATAACTTCTTGAAGGAATGACTGCGTTTCATGGATGTTTTGGTATCAAAAGGGGCAAATACCCTGAAAAGTGTCACTGCCTCGTCTGGGAGTTTATGCCTGCAGAAAGAAGTGTGTCGGGGTGGGGGGGGGGCTTTATATACACAGGATGAAGCGGATCTGAAAATGCGATGTGCTGTAGGACTTAAGGGCTCCTCTCAAATTAAGCAGTGGGGTCTCCCTGGAGCTAGTCAGAATGCCTCACACATCAGTTCATCCTAACCTCCTAGAGAAATGGCTCAGCGGACAGACATGGATTATTATGTCTATTCTAAAATGTGAAACCTGTGTTTACTTTCTTCACCAGATCTTTAGTGAGGGGAGGGAAGGAAAGAATTCTGTTTGGTATTTCTCTGCTTTCATGTAGTTTTTTGTTTGTCTTGCTTTGTTTTTTGTTTTTGCTTTTCTTTAAAGCTGAGTTAAGATGGTTTAAGCTCTTTCATGGAACCAAGTGCTAATTTAGACTTTTATTTGAATTGCTTTTTGCTGCAGCAATTATATATATATATATATATATATATATATATATATATATATATATCAGTATAATAATCCCAGGAATAACCTAGCTAGCATTTCTCACAAAATTGGAAGAGGCATTTTTAAAATTATAGAACATCTACTTCCTAGCAGCTTTCTTTTTGCCTCCTAGTTTCAAGCGACTATTTTCCATGCTTCCCCTAGGTTTATGCTATTGTGTGCTGTTCTAAAGTGTCAGCCCCGGGAGAGAGTGGTAAGAAAGAACAAAGCAATAGCTCAGGACTATCAGGAATCCTATATTTGAAAATACTCAGGGGATGAGTCGGAGCGAACAAAGATGATGAGCTAGGGTAATGGGCTTCCTGTGGGGGGAAAATTAACACACAACAAACCTCTCTTGTTCCTTTTAAAGTGCCACTGACACAAACCAGGCCCTAGCATCTTCTTTTGGTACCCTGAGTTCCCTGGTCGGAGTGGACTTGAAATGGGGGAGGGTGTTGAGGATGACCGTTTCATGCCGAAGTCACAGAGCTCAGGTTCAAGGTAAGCCTGCAAGACTGAATGGTTGCAGAACCGAAGGCTGCATCTTAGAAAGTGGAAACAAGGACCTGAATATGGACATGTGCACACGTGTGTCTCTTCCTTGTCTAAAGTAATCAGTCTCTTGACCGATCCTTTTTACCATGATAAATTTGTCACAGAGGAAGGCAGTGGCCATAGCTGCCTGGTATTCTGAGCTGGTTCGAGGGGATAGATGCTGTGGTGAATGCAGGTATGTTCCAAAAATAAAAGGAAAACAGAGAAAGAGGATGACCAAAATGAAAGATAGGAGAAAGAGGAGAAGGAGAAACCAAAAATGAACAACAAAGGAAGAGTATGAGTGGGCCCTGCAGTTTTTCAGATGAAATATTCCTGCTTACACTCGCTCACTGTGTTTTGCAAATCAATGTCATTTCTAAAGGAACTGTCCAAATTTTCCGGATATTCCTTCTCCTTCATCTGGTTGGTACGATGTGACTGCTTATGCTGGTAAAGGAAGCGGCTCATGATACCGATGATCGAGAAGATGATGAATATCACCACTGCTATTACTCCTGTTGAGAAAGAGGGACGGGGCGGGGGAGAGATTATCACAGATCATCCGATCAAGAGAGAGAATTCAATGTAGACAAGAAAGGCACTTAGGAGAAAGAACCAAGCCAAACAACAAACAAACAAACAACAAACTGCCGCATGCCCAGAAATAAACACAGGCTGAGATGCATTCAGGCTTCAGTTACAAAACAACCTCCTCTTTCAGGCTAGGGAGTGCTCAAGCCAGTTTCAATAAGAGGAGGTTTTATTTAATGGACTAAGAAAGCCATCAAATAGATATGGAATCAGACTAGCAAAGGATCTCTTAGTAAATTCCTTTAAGACCTGCTTTAAAGAATGTGTCTGAATCATTTTTAATTAGCACATTTCTTTGTCACCTCGCAAATAAGTATCTTAGAACTACTTTAGCATCCTAGAAAATATGTAGACATCTCACTTCCCAATACGTGCTCTATGGATGTAAACTTGTTTATGGTATATTTTTGCTTTGCTAAAAACGTTTTATTAATAATGAAATGCTTACTAAATATTCAGGGCATTCTACCCTGCTGTGCACTCTGTAAGGCACAGGCTCGTTTGAAGATGGTACCCCTCCGTCCTTCAGAGTTAACTGCAATGGCAAACTTCTGCCCTGTTGTGTCAGATACTATCCTACTTTGATTGTATGTGATTTTACAGGACCTACTTGGCAAGCTGTCCTCACTGACCCTAAGGTCTTGTCCCTGCCTTTGCCAGGAAGGCTCTTGAGAAGGGAATAGCAAAGTCAGCAAAGTTTACCAGGCAGAGTAAAACCAGGTAAGTTAACAAACCTAGAAATGAACTGGATATAGTGAGTGATACCCAGGAATGGGCTGCAGCATTTAGAGATGAAATACACAACCAGTTTCTACTCTATTCCGGGTGGGAGGCTGTGAACCTCCAGGAATTTTTCTCAGGGGTTGGAATGAATTTCCTGCCTTAAACAGGCTCATAGAAGCCTGTACGTGGGTGGGAAAAAGTCAGTAGTCACAAAAGTCTTTTCTCCATTTGTCAAATGAGAAATTATAGGAAGGGAAACTGGCACCAAATGGTTTCCTATATTTCTTGTCGCCAAACAAAAATCAACTTGGACTCTTTACCCTGAAGTAGATATTCAGGTCAGACATTTGAAGAACTTCCTTAAGGAAAGGGTGTGTGTGTGTATGTGTGTGTGTCCTCACAACCTTTTGTAACAATGCACATCTGCATTCCCCTTGCCATTTGTCCTTCCAGCCTAAAACACTACTCACTTGTTCTATCGTTACCTGTTTACCCATCCCACCCCACCTTGCCCCCGCCAAGCTGTGAGTTCTTGTAGGGCAGCATCCGTGTCTTTTATCCCTGTATTCTTGTACTTAGCGCTGGTCCTGACCCATAGTGGGGGTTCTTTCCATAGCAGTTAAATAAATGGTTACTGTTGATTTTTAAGAGCAGAACTCCATCTGGTGTGAATTAGTCCATCTAGCCTGCCAGAAAGCAGAGATGGGGCCACCTGTGAGGACCATGGTTCTCAGATGGAAATAAATTCTGTGTCTCACAGGCATCTTACATTTAAACAAGTTTGGGAGTCATCCCGTGTTGCAAGGCCCAGATGGAAAAATCCAGCTCCTGGAGGCAACAGCCAAGCTGAGGCAGAATACAGAGAGCAGTGAGGCCAAGAGGCTGTGCGAAAATGGAAAAGCAATGGGGGCGGGAGGGAGAGTGGAGCTCACAGCAGAGTGGACAAGAGCTTCCTCTGTAACCATATGTGCTGCTAGATCGGAAACTCCAGTCCCGTGGGCTTCACCGTGCTCATTAGATCCACTCGGTGGAGAGAATCCAACAGCAGTACAGCTTTGCCCATCTGTCTGCCCCAACATGGCTTTTTCCCATATGTAGTTTTATTAGTTTGCTTTTGTGCTTTAGGAAAAATGACAAGTGGATGCGATCGACAGGATGCATGCTGCCTGTCTCGGAGTAAATTATCCAGCTGTTGACTACGCGCTCAGCGGCTTGGTGATTCAGGGAGGGATCCCTTCATGGAGCTGCCGGTGCCAGGCTTAGAGGGGCGGGTGCCTTTCATCACCCCAGCATGTGTGATCATTCATGAAAAACCTCACGGTCTTAGATCATGCAGGGTTCTGGGTGCTGGATACCCACACTGAGGAAGGATTCAGGTGAGTCCCTCCAGAGCACAGAACCACTGATGTCTTTTCTGCTTTCAGCCACAAAGAATGGTTTACCTCCGATGAGGGCCGAGTCACTTCGCACTGCGTTGGTGAGTGGTTCCCTCTCATCCGTCTTCCCAAAAAGATCTGAAAGGTGTAAAAGACACTCAAAGTCCTAGAAGGAGGTCTGCAATATGGCGTTGTGATGACACACCTGAGTATTAGACCAGGTGCTCTCAAGTAGCTGGCATTTTGGAAGGAAGCCAAACATACCCCCAAAAGCATTTGAAGTCTACTGCTTACACCCCGTAGTTTCATGACCCTGTTTGTTTCTATGTAAGTTGTAAGATAAGAGGTTAAAAGACATGATGGTGGTACTCTGCTCGTATCTGCCTTGGCCCACAGCTTACCTCTCAGCCTACCCTTGAAGTCCCTTTATTCTTTGCTGGACAGTTCCTATGCATGTCAACGACTTCTTCCCTCAAGCACACCTGCCTCTGCTTCAGAAGTTTCTTTAATTAGAAGAGATTTCTGACTTCATTGGCAGGAAAGGGCAAAAGTGCTGGTGAATTAGCACCCCCAAGAAACCCTCACATATTTTACTATATGTACATTAACATATACGGTATAAAAAAAACCAAAGAGCATCAAGTTTGAAGGCACATAGACCTGGTTTCGAATCCTAGCTCTGACACTTACTGGTCTGGTGATATTGAGCTACATACATTTTTACATAGCAATCTACAAATGTATTAAAGGGGGTTAATGATCCTATGGGTATGCATATAGTGCACACAAAATTGTCAGGACCTATAGCACCTATCATTAGTATTGCTGTATAATTTAATCCTCAGGAAATGACTACAACATGATTATAATTTTTTCCAATCTCACAGATAAGGAAATTATGTCAAAGCCATTAAGTAACCTGCCCAAAGTTCTGTATTCATTCATGGAAGATTCAGAATTCCAATCAAGGTTAGCCAAGTATCATATTCAGGTTCTTTCTAGGATACATACCTGACCATTGCCAAGAAAACACCAAGATTGGTGATGAGCAGGCAGCAGCAAAACTCTGTGCCCTTTCTTTGCTGTAATTCATAACTTATTTGGCAATTGATGACCACACCTGATTAAAATAAATCCTAAGAACACTCCAAGACACCTAGGATGGGGCTTCCCTGGTGGCGCAGTGGTTGAGAGTCCGCCTGCCGATGCAGGGGACATGGGTTCGTGCCCCGGTCCGGGAGGATCCCACATGCCGCGGAGCGGCTGGGCCCGTGAGCCATGGCTGCCGAGCCTGCGCGTCCGGAGCCTGTGCTCCGCAACGGGAGAGGCCACGACAGTGAGAGGCCCGCGTACCACCAAAAAAAAAAAAAAAAAAAAAAAAACGGATACAAGACACCTAGGATGACAGTGACTAAGAAAAGGTATTTCAGGAAGCGGCAAAATAAGAGAAGGTATATGGATGGTAGTCCTGTGGGACTTTTGTTTTATCAAGGAAGGTCGCTTTTAATCACATGAATTGTATTATTGATAGATCAACAACCAGCCTGCCTTCCTGACCCCTAAACTCTTTAATCCTTAGAGCAGCAACCACTTAAACAGTAGTGAATATATATATATATACATTTTCAGATTGTTATTCAAAAATATATGTAACTCAATGTCACCAGACCAACAAGTGTCAGAGCAAGGATTTCAACCGAGATCAATGTGCCTTCAAGCTTGATGCTCTTTTTTTAAATAACATATATGTTAATGTACATACAGTTAAATATATACACATAAATCTATTTCTAACTACTCATCTTATTAAAATTAGGATTATCTAAACATATTAAATATCACTAAGAAATCAGTCATAATTCTTAACCACCTGTAATCATACAAGGTAAGGAATTGGGTAATATTAGCCTTTAGCCTGGAAGCTTCTTGAGGACATCAAAGTAGCACTGGTGCGAGAAGTTCCCTTGAGTATTTTCTTGCACACCTGATGAAGAATGCACCGTGGTCACTGCATTCACATCCAGATCCATCATGGAGCCACAGCTGGATTCTGTCAGAATCCCTTGGATGGTCACAGGTGCGGTGGTGGCATGGCGCAGGGCTGCCTTCAGTGGTGCGATATGGTTGTATTTGACTGAAGCCAGACAGCCAACAAAACCCAGGGTGTTTGCTTTAGCAACCTCAGAATCCAATCCAAGATTCTCTGCAACATGAAGGACAATCAGTTTTCTTAAACTATGCTCCATATCAACTTTAAGTAATATCTGAAATTACAGAAATTACCTCGTTATTTTTTGAATAAAGGAAACTGGCCCCCATCTCTCTTTATCCCCTCTTTCTAATCTCTACTCCCACTACCAGTGTCAGTATATCAATCACATATCATAGAAAATTGCTAGGGCCATCTTGCTTTGAGATAATGTTTCAAACTTCTAAATTTTCATTCATGTATTTTATGAACTGTAACGAATACTTAGTAAATTTCTTCTACACTCTAGATGTTTTATAGAATTTAGATCATTATCTCCATCACCATTTATTTATGGATTCTGGTGATTAATTTAAGTATACTACAACGCTCATTACAACATTTCACTCAAAATGATAGCAAGAAAAAATGAAAAGAGGAAGACAGAGCGATTAGAATTCAAAGTGGTCCTCTCAGAAGTTTATCATGTTTGGTGTTTTAAGCAGCTTATATACACCGACCTTCTAGTCAAGATTTTCCCATGCTTACTTCTGTCCGTGGTACTGATCAGTGAGCGTGGACTTTCTATGACAGAAATCAATCTCTCAAAGTATCTTTGAGTCTTTATAAAAGATAATGAGGCAATCATTTATGATTCACGACAAGATCAAATGTCTCATTGTCTTCAAGATTTGTGGTTAGATTGTTCAGTAGCCCATTTCTTTATTTTAACAAGGATCATTTGGACAAATTGCTGTGATGCAATTACATAAAACTACAATACGGGATGAACCTCCCCCCCCCCTTTAAGGCATAACAGTTTCAGCAGACCTAGATTGTTCAGATAGATATTTTATTATGATAATCTGTTTATTTTCTGGAAGAGGACCAGGACTTTCCTCTCTATCAGGTAAATTATAATTTATTTCCATCATAAACGATCAAAGAGTGCCTCCAGGGATCACCAACAAAGCACTTTGTTGGCCACATTTAGGGAAGACATATAATGGACACGTGGATCAAAATGAGAACTTAACATCCTTTAACAGTGCTTTTTCTAGTTTTCTCCTCATTACTGTCTCCCTCTTCAACACCCATGTAAACCTTGCTCATTTATCATCCCTGTCTTCTTACAGGAAAAAAAAAGAAATCATGTATTAACTTTATGTGGCTATTGTAACAAATTAGCACAAACTTAAACAGCATAAAACAACACAAACGTTTTGTCTTACATCTCTGCAGAAGTCTGATACCTGTCTCACTGGGCTAAAATCGAGCTGCTGTCAATCTGCATTTTTTCTAGAGCCTCCAGGGAATAACCCATCTCTTTGTCTTTTCTAACTCCCCCAAACCACCCACATTCCTTGTCTTATGGCCCCCTTCCTGTATCTTCAAAGCCAGCAATGTTGCATTTCTGTGTATCTTTCTTCCAAAGTCACATTTAATACTAATTCTCTTCTTTCACTTTTAAGGACCCTCGTGATTGTACTGGGCTCAGCCAGATAATCAAGGATAGTCTCCCTATTTTAAGGACAGCTGATTAGCAACATTAATTCTTCTTTGCCAGTTAGCTTAACATATTCACAGGTTCTGAGGATTAGGATTTGGCTATTTTTGTGGGTCATTATTCTTCCTACCACTCCATTCTTCTTGAGATTCTGTGAGAACTTTCCAGTTAATGATAATCAAAATCTAATAGAGATGTGAATTGACACTCTTCAAGTGTGTAAGAACATGGGGCAGGGGTGGGGAGGAAACTGTGGTCTTCCAAATATTCCTGTAAATACCCTACAGTGGTGGTACATATTTGTTACATACTCATGAAAGCATCACGTATGCCTATTTCTCATTCTACGCTTACAAAGACTGAGATCATGAGCATAAGAGACTGCTCAAACACGGTTATGCAAAAGTCTTCCACACCAAAAAGTTTAATTAAGACTAAGTGCTATTTGTCAAGTGCCAACAGAACTCAATGTACCCTAGTATAATTCAGAATGCACATTAGCTACTGATTGGTAGTTTTCAAGGGATAGAGTTAGAGATCAGAAGTATTTACAGAAGGAAGACAAGAGAAGGGAAGCATAAACTTGTATGAAGATTTTGCCTTGTGGGATTTCAAAGCAGTGGAAAGTGACATGTCACTGCAGCTATGCCTTAAGGGTCTAAGTCAAAACTGCCAGATCTTATTCCTAGAATTCAGTTAAAAAGAAGCCTGTATTGGTGCCAAGGTCTTTGAAGGATATCGTTATTCTGACCACCATGAATCCAAGTTCCAGGTAAAAGAATCGGCACATGGATAAATCGGGGCAAATGCCAGAAAATGACCACCTCTCTTTAATGGAAGAAATGTTTTGGATCAAGTCTTATCTCTAGGAAAGTTAATTTATTCTAGATGTATAAAAAGCATGCAAACCTTGAGAGGGTTCTGAAAAGAAATGAAGAAAACAAGAGTCCTTGATAGCAGAAAATAATCTCAGTATGAGGCCTGGCTTGATTTCTCAGATTCTTACATATATGGAGAGGCAAAAAAAAAATGTTAAGATGGCTCCAGATTATATTTACTTCTTATAAATTTGTTACCTAATATGTGGTAAGAAACAGTTGTTTGCTACAAATGCATTTGTTCAATAGTCAACACCTATTGGGTATCTACTATATAATAATGCAATATTTTTAAAATTATTGAAATGTGATTGATGTACAGTATTATGTTAGTTTCAGGTGCACTATAGAGTGATTTGACATTTGTGTACATTATGAAATGATCACAATGATAAATCTAGTAACCATCTGTCCCCATACAAAGTTATTACAATATCATTGACCATATTTCTTATGCTGTATATTATATCACCATGGCTTATTTATTTTATAACTGGAGGTTTGCATCTCTCAAACCCATTCACCTATTTTATCCACCCTCCACCTGCCCCCCCCCACCCCTCTGAAAACCACCAGTTTTTTCTCTGTATGACTGTTTTCATTGTTTGGTTTGTTTGTTTAGTTTTTTAGAATCCACATAATAAGTGAGATCATATGGTATTTGTCTTTATATGACATTTCACTTAGCATAGTACCCTCTAGATTCATCCATGTAGCAAATTATGAATTTAACCATTCATCTATCCAAGGGCATGGGCACTTAGGTTGTTTCCATATCCTGGTTATTACAGATAATGCTTCAATGACATTGGAGTGTATAGATCTTTTCAAATTAGTGTTTCTGTTTTCTTTGGGTAAATACCCAGATATGAAAATGCTAGATCATATAATAGTTCCATTTTTAACTTTCTGAGGAATCTCCATACAGTTGTCCATAGTGGTTGAACCAACTTACAATCCCACAAAAAGTGCACCAGAATTCCCTTTTCTTCACATCCTCACCAACACTTGTTATTTGTTGTTCTTTTTGATAAAAGCCATTCTGACAAGTGTGAGATGGTATTTGACTGGGGTTTAGATTTGCATTTCCCTGACAATTCGTGATGTTGAGCACCTTTTCATGTTTCTGTTGGCCACCTGTATGTCTTCTTTGAAAAAAAAATTCTATTCAAGTCCTCTACTCATATTTTTAATATTTTGAAATTGTGTTCCATGTATATTTTGGATATTAATCCCATGTTGATATATCAATTGCAAATATCTTCTTCCATTAACTAAGCTGACTTTTCATTTTGTAGATAGTTTCCTTTGCTGTGCAAAATCTTTTTAGTTTGATGTAGTCCCGTTTAATTATTGTTTCACTCGCCTGAGACAGATCCAAAAAAATATTGCTAAGACTGATGTCAAAGAGTGTACCTCCTTTGTTTTCTTCTAGGAGTTTTATGGTTTCAGGTCTTCGTTGAAGTCTTTAATCCATTTTTAGTTTATTTCTGTATATGATATGAGAAATTAATCCAGTTTGATTCTTTTGCATATAGCTGTCTAGTTTTATCCAGCACTATTTACTGAAAAGATTTTTCCCGTTGTATATTCTTGCCTACTTTGATGTGGATTAATTGACCATGTAAGTGTGGGTTTATTTCTGGGTTTGCTATTCTGTTCCACTGATCTGTGTGTGTGTGTGTGTGTGTCTGTGTGTGTGTGTGTGTGTGTGTGTGCCAGCACCATAATGTTTTGATTTATTTTAGTTTTGTAGTATAGTTTGTAATTAAGGAGTGCGATACCTTCAGGTTTTTTTCTTCTTTCTCAAGACTGCTTTGGCTATTCAAGGTTAGTGTGTGTGTGTGTGTGTGTGGTGTGTGTGTGTCTGTGTGTGTTTCCATATAAATTTTAGAATTATTTGTTCTAGTTTTGTTAAAAATGCCACTGGAATTTTGATAGGGATTGAACTGAATCTGTAGATTGCTTTGGGTGGTATGGCTTTAATAATATTTATTTTTCTAATCCATGAATATAGTTCATATACAGAGGATTTTTTTGCATCTACATTCAGAAGTTACAAGTTTGGCTTGTAATTTTCTTTTTTCCTTTTCCTTTCTTTTCCTTCCTTCCTTCCTTCCTTTCTTCCTTCCTTTCTTTTCTTTCTTTTTTTCTTTCTTTTTTTCTGTGTGCAGGTCTTTTCTGGTTTTGATATCAGTGTGATACCTCATAGTATGAATCCAGATGCATTCCTTCTTCTTCAATTTTTTGGTATAATTTGAGAAGGACAGGTGTTAACTCTTCTTTAAACATTTGGTAGAATTCACCTTTGAAGCCATCTGGTCCTGGACTTTTGTTCATTGGGAGAATTTTTTTAATTATTTAAAAAATTTTTTAAATGATTCAATTTCATTACTGTTAATTGGTCTGTCCATATTTAATATTCTTGATTTCAGTCTTAGGAGGTTGTAGGTTTCTAGGAATTTATTCATTTCTTCTAGGTTGTTCATTTTACTGAACAACATGTTATGTTAGTTTTCTGCTAACATATAAGAGTCCCATCCAATCAGGAAGAACTACAAGGTTTTTCCTTATATAATATATACCATCTCCTTGAGAAACCACAAATATCTTACAAAGAAAATTTCTTATTTGAAATTGACATAGTTTCTACTTCCCAACACACTTTAAATATCACTTCTGATTCTCATTAGAGTCTATCTCCCTGGCCTCAAATACTGACATAGAAGCCGCATGGTGTGCTGATAGCATGGATTGGAGGTAGGCAGACCTAAGCTGATGAATTATGCCCTTGAACATATGACTTGTATTTTCTCATTTCTGAGATTTGTCCACTGTAAAATAGTGATAAATAGTACTGACAACATGAATTGTGGTGGAAATAAATATAAAAAGCATGATTCCTAGCTCAGTGCCCGTACATGCATTTATCATCATCATCATCATCATCATCATCATCATTATTCTTCCTACTACTCTTCCAAAGAGTTCCAAAAGCCTTTGCCTAGATTCAAGGGCCCTCAACATGCCCAAGTAATACTGCATTTATATGAGAAAACTAAGATGTAAATGCTTATGTGCTTGTTGTAAAGACTAAACTTCCACTTCATACTGACTCATAACTGAATATAGGTAGTACTAAAACTTTGAATGACTCAGTTGGTTAAGTTAGTATAGACTAACTTCTTTAAGCATCTGAAAACTTGACTATCTACATTAATTTGTAAACACTCATTTCATCAAAGCAAAGCTATGCCCCTCTGTTAAAACTAGTGGATTTTGTGATGCCAAGGAAAATAGCACAGAACCAATGTTAGCCCCAGAATGTGCAACATTTTACACAGTCACAATTGTTTGACACTGAAAGAGTGATAGGGCCAATCCAGGCAGGTTTTTTTTTTTTTTTTTTTCTGGATATTAAAAAAAGAAAAAGAAATGGTCAGCAATTTGCTAAGAACAGACATTGCTGTAATATGTAATATGACATGTGCTGTATGTCAAAAGCCACTGATGACATTTGAAACATGAAGTGTCAAAATACAAGCCATGCAGACCCACGCAACCTGGGCTTATGGAGAGTAAAATGTACCATCACAAAACATAAAGAACTTGATATTAATGGAAGATATAAGTGATATATACAAGTAAAGAGTATTTCCCTCAAGAGTACTTTGTGGCTTTCAGTAATAGAGAAACAGTCTGAAAATTTAACTATCGGGAATATTTATGTCTCTCAAATAAAGTTTTTAATCCTGAAAGAGGAATGTTAAACTGTATTTAAAAGAATACTTGGCATTTACTTAATGCTTTTATGCTTTTCATGGTATGCACATTTGTACAGCCTATGTAAATATTCATCCTTGTAAATAAGAAAGTGTGAGATAATTTTACCCAATTACCAGTTAAGAAAATTAAAACACAAGGTCAAGTAATTGTTTAAAGCAAATTACCCAGTCCGCGGCCAACCCAAGTCTGATACCTAAGTCTCTTGTATTCTGTCCTTCTTTTCTCTGTTATGCCATATTTAGTAGCTTTCTGTAGGTATTGACTGTTAATAAGGCAAAAAGAAACCTCACCTCCATAGCATGACTTAGAGCCCTTCACTAGCTAACTCCCACCCACCTAGCTAGCCCCATCTGTGCTACATAGAACCAAACTTCTCACTCTTCTCTTAGTAGGTGCACATGTTCTCTCTGCCTGGAAGGCCCTTCTGTTCCTTAACTACCTGGATAACATCCACTCCTTCTCTGTTAGACCTACATCTATTTATTGGTCACCTATGAGAATCACACTCTGTGTGAGACAGTGGACTTACAATTGTCAGCTAGCAGACATATTTAACAGACCAGCAGTGATTTCAGGCAATAAGTCTTAAGGGAGGAAGACATCACTGTGGCTCTGGTACCACAGAAGAGACCCCTGACACAATCTAGGACAGTGGGGATCAAATTTAGTATGCAAATTAATTTTCCAGGGAAATGTACGAAAATGCATATCTTTGAATCTCTACTCATTCAGTAGGTCTGGTGTGGAGGTATCCAAGAATTTGCATTTTTAAAGCACATTCCTAGACACTTATGATATGGATGGTTCAGGAACCCCACTTTGAGAAACATTAATCTAGGAAAGATGGTCTGGAAAACAATGTATTAGGTGATCAATAGACAATAATCATGCATGAGAGGGTGGGCAGGGTGTTCCAGACACAAAGCAAAGCCTATACAAAGCCTAGACTGAGAAAGTCCATCACATTTCAAACACTAAATAATCAAGTTAACTCTACCTTAAAATAAGGCAAAAGACGATGTTGAAAAGATAGGCAGGGGCCAGGTGGAGTTAGGAAACTACTTTCTCCATGTTCCCAAGGCATCTGCTCACTTCTAAGACAATTCTTTTATTTCACCGTTATGTTTACAAGTCTGTCCTTCAACAAGATTGGCAGATTCTTGCTTTCAAGAAAACTGTCCCTTTCTAATTTCCAACCCCACCAACTAGGACACAGTGCCTAACACACAGAGCATTTTGTAAACCGTAAAAGGAATTAATAAATAAAAAATAAATGTTTCCTAATATCAACAGTAATGCAGCCTTATCAGGGATATTTAGATATATTTAAAACTTTATTCTGGCCGTTTACAAGCATTTAGTTTCTCTACTTTTACATTCACACTCACAACACATTATGTGGAATTCTCTTTGATGAAGCCCAATCCTGATGAGAACGTCATTAATATTTCCTGCAGCTCTGCCAGTGGTACTCATCGAATATTTCTCTTCATTATTCTAAGTATTTTACTACCTAAAGCTAAATAAATAGTTTCTATGGAACCTGAGTGACCCTGTAAATTTGGTTGCTACATATCACAGTGTCTATTCTGTTTGTAATGGCCCCATAGGCTTAAAGGGTCACAGCCTGTAGTTTTGCTCATCACACTGCCAAGGAGACACCTGCCAAATACTGCATGACAGGCTCCTTATCTTCAGGTCTCAGGATGAAAGCCCCACTCCAGACAATCCATTTTATGATGAAGTTTTCCTTATTTGCTTACCACTAACTGCCAATTTACTAACATAGAATTTTTGGCATAGACGTTGATAAATACATTTTTTGGATGATTAAACGGGTCTCAATTGCACAGGATCTGGCACATAGTAGGTATTCCATTACTCTTCTGTAAGTAGAAATATATACATACACATAGATAGACAAACAGACAGATGGATCGATAGATGGGTAGATAGATAGATAGATGATAGACAGATAGATAGATAGACAGAGAGTAATATTACAAGAAACATACAAAAATAACCAAGTTGATTCAGTCAACAAAATTCTACCATTTGAGAATTCATTATCTCCAGTGAATAGCTCATGGGCTCAACTATATTTTTCATTTTTAAATTGGGTTCCTTAGTTACATGCATTACAAAAAGCAGCTCTATGGATATATGACAGTGACTACTGGACCAGTAAAACCCTAGCAATATATCCAAATTTAAAATTCTAGATATCATACTCCCAATGCCAATTCTGCTTATTTTCCACAGAAAAGTCACTTTTCTGACTTTTAACACTGGGATGCTCAAGTTGACGTATAAACTCATTCCTTTGGGATTTAAAAATACAAAAAGTATTCATCCTAGAGTGCTGATTATTTATTTGATGTGTGCCCAGAACTAGACAACTCACATGTCTTGATTTATGTTGTTTACTCTATTAAAGGAAATGAGCAAAACTAGGGCCCTGCATGTCCTAACAGAGAGTCTTTTAACAGAGTCCAAAAATAACCTATAGAAATATATTCTACTCTGTTATGGAATTACTAGCTGTGAAGTTAAAAGAAGTACCAAAAAGAGTAAAAGCCATACTGAGCACCTCCAGTGATCTGATGTTATTTATTTTATTGTTTACAGAGTTAGGCATAGTGCATATTTTGTGAGTAGGCTTTCTGCTGCAAGTAACAGAAATCCAACTTGCAGAGACTTAAACATTACAGGGATGAGTTATCTCAAATAACAAGGAGTTTAGAGGCAAGGAGAGCACTGAGCATGGAATTTCAGGGCTTCTCCTCTTTGGCTGTCTCATCCTCAGGCTGGAACAAGGTGGTTGTGCAGTTCCAGGCATCACATCCAGACACAGTGATGTCCAGAAACAACACATAAATACGTAAACAAAAGCTGCCTCAATTCTGTGTCTTTTTTTTTTTTTTTTTTTTAAGAATGGAGAATCCTTTCTCAGAACCACATACACACAGCTACCCTGAAGGTTTCTTCTAATTTTCTAATTGGTTAGATTGTGTCCCAGGTTTATGCTACTCCAATCACTGGCAATGGAGAGGGACCACAGCATTTGCTTAGATCAGCAGTTTTCAAGACTAGTTTTTAGTCTCCAGATCCATTTTCACTCTTAAAAATCTTGAAGAGATTTTGGATATCTATATCTGTTTTGGATCTATCAATATCCATTGTGTTAGACATGAAAACAGAGTATTTTCAAAGAAGCCACAGTACACATTCCATTAGCCATCTAAGTGGTGATATCATCACACATCTTGTAGCCTCTGAAAAACTCCATTCTGCACGCATGAGAGAACATGAGTGACAAAGTTCATTAATATCTATTATTAAAATGAAGATAGTTTTGACCTCATGGATTCCCTGAAAAGGTCTCAGGAGTCCACCCTCCCAATGACCACAGGACCAAACTTTGAGAATCACTGGCTCAAACCAGTCAGGAGGAATCCTCAGGGATTCCAGATGAAGACAACATTACCACGAGCACATGAATTCATAGAGGAGCATGAATACTTAAATAAAATTGGAATTATGTTAGGAAGGGAAAAATAAGTCAAAATGGATGTTGGGGGCTTCCCTGGTGGCGCAGTGGTTGAGAGTCTGCCTGCCGATGCAGGGGACATGGGTTCGTGCCCCGGTCTGGGAAGATCCCACATGCCGCAGAGCGGCTGGGCCCGTGAGCCATGGCCGCTGAGCCTGCGCGTCCGGAGCCTGTGCTCCGCAACGGGAGAGGCCACAACAGTGAGAGGCCCGAGTACCACCAAAAAAAAAAAAAAAAAAAAAGATGGATGTTGGGTAGGCAATCAACACTGTCAGTTGCATCCATATAAGGCAATCTCTGGAAGGAAGGAAAGAAGGAAGGAAGGGAAGGAGGGAGGGAGGGGGAGTAGGGGAGAGAGAGGGAAGGAAGGGAGAAGGAAAGAAAGAAAAAGAGAAGAAAAGAGAGAGAGGGAGGGAGAGAGGAAGGGAAGGAAAGGAAAGAAGGAAGGAAGGAAGGAAGGAAGGAAGGAAGGACAGTATTCAAAAATAACTTCCTTTTAAACTGAATATATGTGTGTGTGTATCCACCCCTCCACCATACACGCATTCAGTTTAAAAAATAGTTATTTTTGACCAGTGATATATTGACCTCTGCAAAAATCCTCACATCTAGTTTGAATGTCCTAAATTTGCCTGCTCTGTATAAGGAAAAACGAGCTATTCTATAGGGACCGAATGGAGACCAGCCATGGGCAATATTGTTCAATGTGCATAGCAATGACTGGTCCTTGGTCCTGGCAGCTGATCTTTCTGGAAAACAAACCTTCTGTGCTGCTCCCAGGCCTGGGGGAAGGAGAGATGGCATATTTGTTTTTTTGTGTGTCTAGATTATTATCCAATATATAATTGGTAATTACTATATTAAATAAAAATAACTCATTCAAATATTTCTAACATGATGATCATAAAGCAGCCCCTTCATCTCTCTAAGTCTCAGATTCCTTATGGGTAAAACTGATCATTGTATATGCCTTGAGGTTTGGTTTACAAGACACATGGTGTGGCAGAGAATAAGCCCCACCCTCCAAAGATGTCCATGTCCGAATCCCCAGAACCTGTGAGTATGTTACATTACTTGGCAAAAGAGACTTTGATCATATGAGTAAGTTAAGGGTCTGGAGATACAAAGATTATCCTGGGTATCTGGGTAAACTTAATGTGATTATAAGGGTCCATATAAAGGGAGGCAGTCAGAAGTAGGAGATACGATGACAGAACCAAGAGGATCTAGTAATTTGAGGAAGGGGTTACAAGCCAAAGAATGCAAGTAACCACTGTAAGTAGGAAATGGAAAGGAAACAGTTTCTCCCCTGAAGCCTCCAGAAGGAACACAGCTCTGCCGGCACCTTAATTTTAGCCTCATAAATTTCACTTAAGACTTCTAACCTCAAGAACCATACGATAAATTTACCTTGCTTTAAGCTACTGATTTTGTGATAGTTTGTTAAAGCACCAACAGGAAAATAATAAACATAGGAACACTCTTTGAGAATGCTAAAGCAGTTCTACTTTCTACATTTAAAACATGCCCAGAAATTAATATTTTAGTGGCTATAAAACAATGATAGTTTTCTTGTTTATATATTTCTATTTAATAAAGTTGGTAATTGTAAGCCGTCTCCACTTTGTGCAGATCCAATATGCATGAATTTCAGTTACCACGATTTAAATAACACCAGTCCCCCAACAACATAATTCAAGTTTCAGTGACTATGATATAAGCATAAGTAATAGTGCATAAAGTACAAACTCTGCTGCTAGCTCTTCAGTCCCCAAACTAACATGTAAATAGCAGATGCACATCATGATTAGTAACCAATCACATCATTTCTTTCAAAGTCTGTGGTAGATTGGCCACTGTGCCATTGCTGATTTAATTAACACACAGACAGCAAAGCGTATAGTTGTGTAGCTTCTCTGCATCTCAGTAATAAACCCATGTGGCATTTTACAGAAAAATAGATAACCCAAGGAGGGAATTGGTCCACAAAAGATGATTTTGCAGCAAAGAAACAGAAAGTGAGAGCACTGGAAGTGAAATTCAAATGTAAATAGATTTATAGAAGAAATAGCTGGCCATGGAAATGCTGACACTGACACAGAAAGACTCTAGGTCTGCAGTCACAGGAAATTAGAGAAGGTGATAGGAATCGATATAAATGAGGTGGTTCATGACAAACAGGATGGCAATGTTCCAGAGGAAGTGATGCCAGCAAAAAACTTCACAGTAAAAGAACGCTCCAAAACGTTTCATGACATTGAAAACACAAAGGATGAAATGGTAGGAGCTGATCCAAACTTAGAAAGCAGCATGACAGTTCACCAAGGCATAAGAAAGATGCGCCCTCCGTATTTAGTCATACAGCTAGATGGTGGCAAGCACTGTTCAAACTATTCTTGAAAGATTTTTTGCAAACAAATGAGATAGTCTAATTCTCAATGTTTCTAATATTTTAGATTACGGAGTACTAAGTAGATACTAGCTTTTCTTCAATTCCCTAAGAGAGTTTTTACTTATTTATTTTTATTTTAGAATTTTGTATGGAAGTTTATTTGATTTATACCTTAAGAGAGTTGTTAATGTTTTGGCAAAAATTTTTTAAAGGTCATAGAGCTAATCATGTTTTTCCCATGAATGATTAAGATGTCTTTTCACAGTTTCAGTTCGTGTGGTCACTTACTGTTCTGCAGAATTGGGTAAAATAAGGACCACCTCCATAATATCCATCAGGACAGGATTGCTTACTAAGTGCCAAAGGCTGCTTTAAGTGCCTTATGACACTTAATCATCATCTGCATTATTGTGCCCATTTTAAAGGGAAGAAAATGGAAACAACTGAGGTTAAATAATACAAAGGAACACCCAGTAAGTGATAGAGCTGGGATTTGAACCTACCCAGTGTAAACTCACTCCCAGACTGAAGGACACTACACCCACTTCTTCTTGTCCTTGCCAACATTCCTAGAACATCAATTATGCCCCGGTTTTGCCCTGTTCAAGTTAGATGAGCAGCTGGGTTGTGATGATCACATCACAATAACCTGACAAAATAGAAACATGGTGCGCTCCATGCCACAGGTGAATTAAATTACGGTTTAGAGACGTGAAGTAACTTGTCCAAGGTCTCACAATAAATATTAAAGCCTAATGCCACAAAAAGAGGCCAGGTGTGGTAAATGTAGTGACACAATATACTTTGTTGAATAAATGTGTTCAGTGATTGACACATATCATATGATATCACTTATATGTGGAATCTAAAAAAATGATACAAGTGAACTTATTTACAAAACAGAAATAGACTCACAGACATAGAAAACAAACTTACGGTTACCAAAAGGGAAAGGAGGCAAGGGATAAATTATGAGTTTGGGATTAACAGATACATGCTATGTATAAAATAGATAAACAACAAGGACCTACTGTATAGCACAGGGAACTATATTCAATATCTTGTAATTACCTATAATGGAAAAGAATCTGAAAAAGGATATATATATATATATATATATATATATATATATTTGCTGTACACCTGAAGCTAACACAACATTGTCAATTAAATATACTTCAATTTAAAAAATGGTTATTGAAAAAGAACGTGTTCGTTCAGTGATTGAGCTTTTAAATTCTATTCTGAGTGTTTGTTTTAAACTTGGTAAATTGTTTTCCCGTGAATTTATTAACCTACTTCAGTGAAGCGTGCTCATCCCAGAGAGCCAAGCTCTCTTCTTTCCTAATGAAAGAGGGTGTTAACTGGCTGGTAACCTCATGAGGTCATCAGGGCTGATGACTGCTTACTTGCTGTGCTTCAGGATAGCATATTTGTGTTTTAAGATGAATCTGTAAGACCATGAAAAGGAAAAGTATATTTCTGGGACTTCATTACAAGAGGTATTTCGGAAGTAGTGTGTTTTGTAGTCGGCTTCCAATCACACTGCAAATGTAATTCAGGAAATACTAAACGAGGATGGATTGTGCACGAAGCATCTGCGTAAAGGCTGAGCCTGCTTAGCTTTCAGAGCGGGTGTGCCACAGTTGTGGTGCACGACCCACCAGCGGGGGACTGGCCCCTAAGGCAGCCCCCAACCATGCCATTCTAGAGACTTCTTTCCTCCACTGCCTGTAGAACCTTCATCTATAGCTCCTGCTTCATACTTAACCTTATGCTCCCTTGTTTTATCTCTTGCATTGTTTTCCTTGACACACAAGGAGGTGGCCTCCTGGATAATGAAGATCAAACTGGCTTCAATGACCCAGATGTGAGCAAACATATTCACCCTCTGTCTCCTCTGGAGGGCAAGAAACCCATGAGGTACCATCCCAACCCCCACTCATCAGTTCTCAGCCATTTATACAATTGCTCTGCATCAGTGAACTTCTGCATTTGGCTCAAAGGGTAGCATTTTCTTCTCTCTTTCTCCATCTCATTCAGAGAGTATAAAATCACACATTATTCCTGTTAGTTATAATTTGCATTTGACTGCATGTAACAGACAATTTAAGAAAGAGAGAGAACAATAGCTCAAAGCAAGTAATAGTTTATTTTATTTTTTATTCCCAGTTAATGGGAAGTCTGATGTTAATCTGTCTAAGGTTGGTATTTTGGCTCCAGATATCATCAGGGGCCCAGAAATTTTTTTAGATTTACACTTTCCTCTTCATGGGCTATAGCTTTTGTTTTCTTCCTCATAAGATGACTCAACGAACTCCAGCTACTACCCTTATGTCCCAGCAGGGGGAAGTAGCGGGGGCAAAGAGCAAAAAGGTACACATCTGCTAGGTCAGCCTTTTTGAAAACTCTACTGACTTCTTCTTGGAGACCATTTTCCAGGACCATGTGGCGTGGCCATTCTTGAGAAGTAGGCCAGGGATGTCCTGGTTTTAACTAGGAACTTTGCTCCCTCTAAACAGGAACAAAAATTTAATGAAAAACATCACTGTGTTCAATAAAGAAGAGGAGAATGAATATTGGATATTAGGTAGGCTGTTAACAGGCTCTGACTCAATTCCCTTCTGACAAACTTTCTTCTATATACTTTCCTCCAATTAAACTGTTATGCAACTTCCCTTCTAGAAATAGATTTCATCACCAATGAATCGGACCACTGGGTTCAACATTAAACTCTTCTACTTTTTCACATTGTATCTTTAGGAAAGACACATGATATCTTTTGGACTGTTTCCTCATCTATAAAATGGGAATGGATGTGGTGCCTGCAGGTGGAAGAGTAAAGATTGTCTTTGACATGCCTTCTGTTGAGAGACGGGGTCTATTTCCCCTCCCTCAGAGTATGACTTGACTCATGACTGCTTTGCTCAATGGAACACATTGCAAATGACACTCTGACAGTCCCAGGACTAGCCTTCAATAGATCTGGCGCCTTCTGCCTTGGGGGCTTGGAGCCCCAAGCTACTGTGTAAGATGTCACAGCCCCGAGAGACCATGCAGAGGGACCTTGAAACTAAAGGGAGAAACCGAGTGACCCAGCTGAGCCCAGCCTTCCAGATGTCCCTGCCACGGCAGCAAGCATGTGAATAAATCTGTCTTGTCCTCCAGACTGGCCCAGCTACTAACCATATCTCACCAAGAGAGTCTAGTCAACTCCACAAGAAGCTGAAGAACCAACCAGGCAAGCTCTGTCCAAGTCCTGACCCACAAAGTTCTGAGATATTTGCAAAACAGGTGTTGGGTTAAACTATGAAGTGATGGGGCCGTGTGACACACAGTAATAGAAATGTAAGGTTTTACCTCATGTGTTTGTTGTGAGGATTAAATGTAATAATGAAAGTAAATGCCTTAACTGATAGCCAAGCACATAGTAAATACTCAACAATGTCCAGCTTATAGGTCTCGTATCCTCTAAGATTCCATCTACCTGCCTGTGGAAGGAGACACTGGGAGGAAACATCCAATTCGTGTCTCTCACCAGCACTCACCACCCCAGAACTAACTCTTCTAATTAGAGTAGAAGCTAATGTTTTACTTTGATTCAGCCATTTCATTACTCCTTCACTCTTCATGTACTAACTTCTCTGTCTGTAAGATTTCAGGGTCTGTGAAATGGATTTATTATGCTTTATATGCCTTTTATTAAAGGCTGTGTGGCATAGTGGAATATATCCAATTTCTGGAGTCAGGCAAATCTGGCTTTGCACACCAGGTCAGCCAATTAATGAATGGAGGAGTGAATATTATTGTTTGAATTCCCCTCAAAGGAGGCTTTAAGGCAGGCATCAGGGTGCAAGTACTTTATTTACAAGGTGAAGAAAACACTTCACCTTGTAAATAATGGGTGGTGGCAAGATAAGGATGGGAGGAAAACTAGTAAAAAGCTGTTTTGTTTTGTTTTTTTTTTAAAATAAAACCAACCAGCACTGAGGGCAACTAAAACTTAATCCTACTGGGAAAATTCTAGGAGTCACTAGGGAGCACATACCCAAAGAGAACTTAACCCAATAAATGGTAAGAAACTGGGGTATTTATATACTAGCTCACAGGCATTAAGTCCTTTATATTTCAGGCTTGTCACAAAAAAACAGGCAAAGCATGCTTCAGTGCCTAGAGAAAGCCCTGAGTAAAATAATTCAGGTGCTAGAAGTTGTAAATGAGCTGACACTGATGGGAATAGGCAAGTAACCGTGCACAAGTTACTGAACCTTAATTAAAGAAGAATGTGCATCTTTGTTAAATGAATAAAAAAGGTAAATGTACTAAGGGCATATTTAATAAAATCAAAGACCCTCTTATATTTTAAGTCATCATTCTAGAATAAACCTTTGCTTACTATCTAAAGCAATAAAGAAAACAGTACAAGATAAAAGAAAAAGTTACTCATCCTTAATTTCCTCATCTCTCAAATTAGGATAAAAAGAATTAATACAGAAAGCAATTATACTGAACTCTATGTACATTATATTGAATAATTCCAAAGCCCTGCCTTTGTGGAATTCACAGATATAGAATAAAGTTGAGGAGATAGCTGGGGTCAATAGATGATAATTGACTGAAACTCTGTCATTCTATTAAAAATAACAATACGTAACTCTCTTTAAATATGTATTCTCTTCCTCCTAGAAACAGCAGAGATAACAATGGAGATAATACTGTCTTAGTTTACATAACCCAAATACTTTAATGAAAGCAAAAAGAATATACTAAGCAAGAGGAAATGCCTTACGCGTTTATCCGAGAAAGTATTGGCATCAGCAGTAACAGATAAGAGAATCTGCATTTTAATTTAATTGATAAACACTCCTCGCTATATCATGTAAAAGCACTTGAGAATATGACTCCAAAATCATCGCACACTGTGATAAAAAATATGATACTGCAGCTTAGCAAAAAGCTCTTTAGATAAAGAAGACAAAGAAAACGGCATATTTAAGAATTCTTCTTTCTGTTTTTCATCTGCCAAGTTGTCTTTCTGAATTCAAAGGGAATTCTTTTTACCATTTTCAGATTCCCCTTCTGTAATTCTGCTTCCATATAACATCTAAATATTAGGTAATAACTGTGCCCTAAGCAGTGTGCATCCAAATATATAATACATTCATGCCCTTACACACACATACACACACAATTATTTAGTTATCAGAACAATCCTGATAAATAGCAATGATTATTCCCGTTTTACAGACAAGAAAACTGAGGCCCAGATAAAAATGAAGAACTTGCCAGGGTCTTAACCCACCAGTGGTTGAGGCAAGCTTCAGACTCAGCCTCCTCCCCAAGGCTGGACCTCTTGTCCTACATGGCACTCTGTGCAAGTTTCACTGCACACAGCCGCTCAGATAAGTCTCTCGCTGATAAGTAATAAGTAAAAAAAAAGCTCTTTCCCAAATGACAGATATAGATTACAGACATTTGGGGAGGTGGGACCACTAACTAAGATATTAAAGTAAGTTAAACCCACCCTTCATTGTCCATGGAAGCTCTAGATAGAAAGAGTTCTTACATTGTTTTTGACCCCTGAAGATATCTGTCCATGAGCCAAAGGACAGCAGTGGAAAATTTGAATTTGGTGCTTTTCAATGTTACCGACATGTTGAAATGCAAACTGCAATTGTTAACAACATAGATGTTACTCATAGAATTTTAGAGCTTCCAGGAGCAGAGCCCAAGGAAAGAAGAAAGTTTCATATCGCATTTATCTCATTTCCTATCTCATTTATATGAGGGAGATGGTATTTCTGACTGACATCCTAGGGTCATCCTAGATGCCTAGGGGCAGTTTCAGAATTCAATTCCCACTGTATAGTCATGGTTCTCCAGAAAAAACAGACCAATAAGGGATATATATGATTACAAGGAATTGCCTCTTGTGATTGTGGAAGCTGAAAAATCCCAAGATCTGCAGTCAGCAGATAGGAGGAACAGGAGAGCCTATGGGGGTAGCTCCAGTCAAAAAGCCAGCAGGCTCCAGACCCAAGAGAAGCCAAGGTTTCTGTCCAAATTTGAAAATCAGAAAGGATCTAGAACCAGCTCTGAAGTCCCTGTTTGTTTGATTCAGGCTTTTAACTGATAAAATGAGGCCATTTGCTTTCCTTGGTCTACTGGTTCAAATGCTCATCTCCTCAAGAAACACCTCACAGACACACACCAGAATAATGTTTGACCCAATGTCTAGACCCTGTATGGACCAGCCAAGCTGACACACAAAACTAATCATCATGGCCAATTTGTATACAGATCAACACATCCTCTAGCCTCCCTGGACTGAAATTTCCTTTTCCCAACCACACGCAAGGGAAGAATTGTCTTACCAAGTATCAAACTTCACAATGAGTCAATTACAAGGATACAAGATGTATATAAATGGCACACATGGAAATTTTTAGCCATAGAAAAGATACCACCATGATCCTCTGGTAGAGTCAGATGGGATGAAGTCCTGAGCAATCTTCTGACACAGAATTTATGACAGAGCACAGGGGACTGAGAAACCCTGACTTGAAGTCCTGACTCTTATTTGTGACCTCAGCTCTTTGGAGAGGCTTCTTAAAAGCCCCCTTTTAAAGTCCTGGGCATGCCCAATATCATGAGTACCAAATGTCTTCAATCTGCCACCCCTAAAGTGAAATTAAGGGCTTTATATGGCTTGTCACAAAAGTACCAGGGATTAGGGATTTTTGATCCAAAAGGTTTAAGGATTCTTGGGACTTCCCTGTTGGTCCAGTGGTTAAGACTTTGCTTTCCAATGCAGGGGTATGGGTTTGATCCCTGGTAAAAGAGCTAAGATCCCACGTCTCACAGCCAAAAAACCAAAACACAAAACAGAAGCAATATTGTAACAAATTCAATAAAAACTTAAAAAAAAATGGTCCACATTAAAAAAAAATCTTTAAAAAAACAGAAAGTTTAAGGATTGTCAAAGCAATTATTACATTGCAGAATCCAGACCATAGTGAAAGTGGGTGGCATGTGACTCCAAATCCCTTAGGTCAAGAAAAAGGAAAAAGCGAAAGAGTAGCCAGGATGACCGTGTACAGACGTAACAATATATTTCAAATGAAAATGAGGATTCACTGACAGTCCAGCAGCCAGGCACATGTCTGCAGTGGGAAAAGTCAATGAAAGGAGCACGTTATGGGTAACCCAGTAAGTAGGCACAGTCCACACACAGGTGCAAAGCATAAAGGAACTGTGCAGCCCAGTGAGGTAGGGAGGGAAAGTTTAATATTAAAGATGTTAAATATCATAAATATCCAAATTCTGTTTAAATATGATTGAATTCATGTCAGTATTTTAACTCAGAATATCATAAAGCTCAGTTTCCTTTTTTTTTTAAAGATATTGAAAAGCATTTTTATTTACAGCCTAGCAGCTCATCAATTTAGATGAGCAAAATTGGCTTTCGGTAGCCTTTGTTTGATTTTGTTTGTTTTGTTTTAATAGTGTGAAAAAATGACTTTGGCATTAGGATTTGCAAAGTCAAAGTTTATAAAATTTCCATATATCACAAAATCCTATAATGTTCAACATTAGAATAAATTTCAGAGAGCATCTGGCAGATCCTGACATTTCAAAGAGGATGAATTTGCAGCCAAGAGATTTTAAGTAGCTGCTGAATCACCCAGCTCTTGTGATTTCAGACACTCCTCCACCTCCGACCCTACACCTTGTTCCTACTCTGGCTGCTAACAAAATCTCCTTGAAGCACATATTACAAAAAAACCTTGGAATGTCACCCAGTGATTGTTTTTATTTTAAATATTTTATAGTTGAGTCTTAGCAGGGTAAAGTATGGCAGTATGTTTGCCTGCTCAGGGATACACACAGGTAAGGTCTTCGAAAGAATAAACACAAGCAGGAGTCCTCTTTAAAGACCTCTTTGCATGAACAGGGAGTGTGGTGGGAGTGTGAGGAACACAGCTCACAGCACAGGATTTCCTGAATTCTCCTGCTGGGCTAACCTCTGGGTATGATGGCTTTTCAAAGGCAGCAGTTTCCCTCCTAGATATATACCTAAGAAAATTTAAACCAGCTACTCAAACAAATGCATGTACATACATGTTCACAGTAGCACTATTCACAATTGCCAAAAGGTGGAAATAACTCAAATGCCCATCAACAGATTAATGGATAAACACAATGTAGTATAACCATACAATGGAGTATTATTCAATCATAAAAAGGAGTGAAGTACTGACACATGCTACAATGTTTCTGAGCCTCAAAAACTATGCTTAGTGGAAAAAGCCAGACATAAAAGGTGACAAATGGTGTGATTCCATTTATATGAAATATCCTGAATAGGTAAATCAATAAAGACAGAAAGCAGATTATTGGTTGCCAAGGGAGGGGAGGAAAGGGGAGTGGGGAGTGGCTGCTTATTGGTTCAGGGCCCCCTTTGTGGGTGATGCTTTCAAACTACCTAGAGGTAATTGTTGCACAACACTGTGAATGTACTAAATATCTCTGTAGATTTTTAAATGGTTAATTTCATGTTATGTGAATCTTACTTCAATTAAAGAAATACAAATAGAGGGTGGGATGATAGTCTATTGATGATTCAACTTGGCTAGACCACAGTACTAGTGTCGTTGAATCAAACAGTAATCCAGGTGTTGCTGTGAAGATATGTTGTAGATGTGAATAAAGTCCACAGTCAGTTGGCTTATTATCCTAGATAATCTGGATGGGTCTGATGCAATCAGCTGAAAAGATTTAAGGGCAGAGTGGCTCTTAGAGTCCCTGGAGAATTGCTTGTGGTTCACCTATTTTATATATAGTAATGTGTTATGTATTAATCCCAAACTCCTAATTTATCCCTCCCCCTACCTCACAGGGAACTATACTCAGTATCTTATAATAACCTATAATGGAAAATAATCTGAAAAGAATATCTGTATATGTGGTCAGAACATTTTGCTGTACATTTGAAACTAATACAACATTGTAAATTAACTAAACTTCAATTTAAAAAAAAAAAGAGAAAGAATTCCTCCTGTGGCCAGCCCATGCCTGAGAGTTCCAGCCCGCACTCCCTGATGATGGCCTGCCCTACGACTTCAGATATCATACCCAGCCTTCGTAATCACCTAAACCAATACTTTGCAATAAACCTCAATATATTATCTCTTCACTGGTTGAACCCTGACTGATACAAGTGGATTCTAAATTTGGAAGATATGTCATCCAAAAGCCTTTTGCCTTCTCTTAGACAGTTCTGTAACAATTCCCTCACAAAGATAGAAATCCTAGAGAGACAGGAAAGAGTTCCAAACAGTGTACTTTAGAACTTCAATTACCCGTACTTATTAGAGAAATGAATAAATAAGTGCTGTGATGGGGTGGCATTATGACTTATTGGAGAAATGAATAAATAAGTGCTGTGATGGGGTGGCATTATGACTTATTGGAGAAATGAATAAATAAGTGCTGTGATGGGGTGGCATTATGACAGGTAGGCAAAGGAAATGCCCACAGCTGAGGCCAAGGATGTTCACTGGAAAAAAAAAAAAAGAAAAAAGAAAAAAGGAGACATGAAAGAACATTTCCCCGGCAGGTAATGAGACCTACCAGCTCTCTTCCCAATGAGACTTTCAGAACCTCCCACTCTCCAAGAGGGAGATTGGAAACGTCTCTCCTAGGAAATATGCCTATTCTAAGAAGAATGACCCAAAGATAAAGTTGGAGGTTTTCTATTAAAGGCTCAGTCATATCCTGTAGTGTAGCCCCTAATCAATGCATTCTAGCTGCCCCATTCTTAAATATGAGCAGATAGCTCAGGCTCATCAAAAATCTGAGGAAATCCTTTAGTAGGAAAGACCCAAAGACATAACAGAAAAAGCAGCTGAAGAAAAATAACTATGTAAAACTAAGGAAAACAAAGGTAGACAGACAGATAGACAGACAGACAGACAGACACACACACACACACACACACATACACAGACTGTAAACATACTCAGAGTGCTAAGAAAAGATAATTCAACTTTGAAAACTCGTACTTATCTCCAAGAGCTAAACTCATTCCCATGTATAAAAACTTCTATTCATACTTTAGAAGAATCACTCTACCAACACATATAACCAAGGCCCTCACCTCCTACAACATGGCAAAGTAACCTCCTTAGGTCCCAAGATAATGGAAACTTCGCTGGGATGGAAGATACATATGAGACTTCCAGTTCAGAGATCTAGAGCAGCTGATGTGATGTACATTTGACACCCTTTCCAGTGGAAAGACACCCCTGCTCAGCACAGCTAGAAATGATTTGCTCATAAACAATGACCTGATCCTCCACCCAAGATCAGTAGAGGAACAGTATCCTGGCTAAAGATGGTTTTACATTTTTAAAAATTGAAGTAGAGTTGATTTACAATACTGTGTTAGTTTCAGGTGTACAGTAAAGGGATTCAGTTATCCATATATATATATATATATATTCTTATAGGTTATTACAAGGTATTGAATATAGTTCCCTGTGCTATACAGTAGATCCTTGTTTACCTATTTTATATATAGTAGTGTGTATATGTTAATCCCAAACTCCTAATTTATCTCCCCCACCCCCTGCTATCCCCCTTTGGTAATCATAAGTTTTGTTTTCTATATCTGTGAGTCTGTTGCTGTTTTGTAAATACTTTCAGTTGTATCATTGTTTTTTAGATTCCACATATAAGTAATATCATATGATATTTGTCTTTCTCTGTCTGACTTCACTTAGTATGATAATCTCTAGGTCCATCCATATTGCTGCAAATGGAATTATGTCATTCTTCTTAATGGCTGAGTAGTATTCCATTACACACACACACACACACACACACACACACACACACACCCCACACACATCTTTATCTGTTCATCTGTTGATGGACACTTAAGTTGCTTCCAAGTCTTGGCTATTGTAAATAGTGCTGCAATGAACACTGGGATGCATTAGATGGTTTTACTTTTGATTTCTTGTTTCTCTGGCCTCTTAGTGTCCTTAGAATCCAATTTCCATGAGCTAGAGTTCCATTGTTCTATTATTACTGCTTGTGTGCAATTTTATGTCCCTACCCAGTCCACTGGATTTTTCAGGGCAGGAAATAAATCCCATACCCTTCTCCAGTCATCTAAGCACACCTGGCTGCTGGGATCTGCATCCCAGCAGGGGCTTGGTAAGTGTCAGCTGTTAGGCTGATTGGTTCATTCTCACGCCTTCTCCATCCTCACCTGGGTTGCCCTATAGCACACCTGCTGGGATGGTGGCAGCTGGGCTCAGTTGTGACTGTGAAAAACTTGAGCCTCAATTGCTCACCTGGCATTTTCCAACCCCCAGCTCAGTCCCATTAAACTATTCAAAACCCCTAAACTAAGTGTGGTTTAGGGAAACTGACTGCCCAGGGTTGCCCAGGATGGATTCAGTTTTAGCACTGATAATCCCACATCCCTGAAAATCCCTCAGTGTTTGGCTAACCAGAATAGTTGCTCACCCTAGTATGGATTATAAAACCAGGAACATGAACATGGGTGTTTTCCTCCTGAATTGAAAACAGGTACTCTACCTGTAATACACTCATTAAAAGGACTGTATTGTAAAATACATACGGAGAACAGACAGAGCACAAAGGCTTGTACTGTGAGATGGGACTGATAAGAATATGGATAACAGCACACCTCTGTCGTCAAAACTACAGTCGGCCCTAGGGAAAGAGCTATACACACAGATAAGAAATACAAGTCAGGGAGCTGTGAGCAGACTCGAGGTGTGGAGAGAGACATCCCACAAAGCAGTGGACTGATGTGGAAATCTCCACTGTGGACTTTCCCAACTGGACTCTCCAAAATGAGCTGGTCTGTGCCTCTTCTCCCTGTCCTGAATGATAGGGGTTTCACAAATCTAGAATTATCTGAGCAGGGCTGGGGTACTTGCTTAAAGGAGGGGTGTAAAGTATCAGCTTTATAATCCCTTGTAATATGTGCCCCGAGTGGGTAAACAGGGACTCGGGTCTGACCAGAATGGTTTAATTTCCCTCTGCAATGACTGCAAAGCCACCACTCTTATTCTGTTCTCTTGGGCTCACCTTTCCAGTCCACCTTACACTTCGACCCACCCACCCAGTAAGTTACTCAAATCTTCCAATTCCTATTTCAAATCCCATTGTTATCTCCCTGGCTCTGACTCTTGTTCTCTTCCACCTGAAG
Source organism: Kogia breviceps (assembly GCF_026419965.1). Taxonomy (NCBI): domain Eukaryota; kingdom Metazoa; phylum Chordata; class Mammalia; order Artiodactyla; family Physeteridae; genus Kogia; species Kogia breviceps. The sequence goes on from NC_081311.1 coordinate 92,522,365, forward strand.
GATGGATTTTAGCATAACCTCCATACCAATCTCCTCCTACCCCCAATTTGACCTGTTACCCACAAAAGAGCCAACAGCAGCTCTGAACATGAGAGCTCCCTTCGATGGCTTCTCCCATCTATATAATGAAGTCTGGACTCCTTTGCAGAGCCCTGAAGAAACTCGGTAATATGGTCCCAAGTGAACTTTCCTGTTTTCCCCATTCCTCTCTCTTACCCTGCATGAACAAGACCATCTGAATATGGCCTAGTCACTGTTCCCAGTACACGATTTTTCCTTCCTGCTGTCTTATTTGGTTTATACCATCCCTCCTTCCTTTAATGCACGCCATCTATTGAGACCACATCTGGGCTTCAAGACCAGCGTCAGGGTGATCTCCAAGACACTCTTCTGGATCGTCTCAGCTAGAAATGGTCTCTCCCTCTTAAGAATTCTAAACACACTTGATCTGCATAACACTTACCAAAATTACTCACTGTAATTATTAAATGTGTCTTGTCTCCATAGATAGGGGTTTTATTACTTTGGGAACAAGGATCCCTAGGTTATATCTCTTTAAAGTGTTCTTAGTTTCACTTAATATCTTGATTTGTACATAATAGGTGCTCAGATGGTATGCACTGAATGAGTTATCTAGGAATAATGCTAAGGAGTCATTTTCCTAACCCCAAACATTCGGATAATATTATCTTTCAAGAGAAGCTTCACCTACGCAAAGCTTATATTCTATAGATGCATTTTGAAAAAGGTGAGAAAATATATGGGAAAGATAAAGCACATATCCAAGTTTTGGGGTGGATTAGAATAGTCAGCAATTCATCTTAAGGGATGAACTCAAACCAGACATTTTCTAGGTGTGTATGCTGATTTACTTATTTGTGCTCCCCATAGGAAAGCCAGTAATGTGCCTCTTTATCAAGCAAAAGGTAGAGATCATTGGTATATTAACCACTGGTCTCAAGTCCCGACCCTGGTCACTGGCAAAAATCCTTGTGGAAGTGAAATGGAAAAACACAGGGCTTCAGATCAAATCTTTCCCAGAAGTGGATATCCTGTAATCACCCCTAAGTGTGAAGGAGCTTCGTGCTATTTTAACTTGTTTTAATACTCAAGTTATTGTCATTAATGGCATCCTCCAAAAATAATATCCCAGTAAACTAAATGAATAACCAGTAACCAATGACTTTTTTTGTGCTTTGATTTCCTCTCCTTCTCCATGAGAAAGCATCTAGAATATTCTAACCTGTGCTGACTCCACTTGTTCTTTTCAGCTTCTGACCCTTCCCGTCAAGCTAGGGAGAGAGGCCTAAAAGGCTGGTGCAGAGTTCATTATTCTTAGCCTGGGTCCTCTTCACTTCATTACCTTGTCAACACTGACATTTATAACACTGGACCAGATTCCCCAGGCAAAGGGTAAACAAATCAATAGCAGTGCCAGTGGCAAGAAAAAGGGATAGCAGACAAAGAAAATCAATAGACTGCATGCCTGCATGATCTTATAAACAACAGCTACTGTTTTCAAATACCACTGTGTGCCAGACACTTTACCCATCCTATGTGTTATCTTCACAACAAATCAATTAAAAAAGTACGTCTATTGCCTTACAGTTGAGGAAACAGGGGCTCAGAGAGGTTAACGTAGCAGTGACATAGCTTGTAAGTGACCAGTATAGGATTTGAGCTGACAACTGTCTGATTCCAAACCCACTCATTTTCACTTCACTGCCAGGCACCATTGTGAGAAAAAGACACGGTGTCTAGGGAACCTGGAGATCCTTATCCAAAATCTAGCTGTAGCTGATTGTACAACATTGAGCCCATTAACGTGCAGCATGATGAACTTTCAGTTCCTACCGCTCTAATGTTCATATTTTACACTTTTTTTTCCCTTCAAGATACATATGGGAGCTTGGGATTAGCAGATATAAGCTTTTATGTAGAGAATCGATAAACAAAAAGGTCCTACTACTGTATAGTACAGACAACTGTATTCAATATCCTATTACAAACCGTAATGGAAAAGAATATTAAAAAAAGAATGTATATCTATGTATAACTGAATCACTTTGCCGTACAGCAGAAATTAACACAACTTTGTAAATCAACTATACTTCAATTAAAAAAATTAAAAATTAATTAGAAGTTAATATCATGGAACTCTTAATATGTGCTTGTAAATATGGTAGCAAGAAGGATACAGCCATAAATAAGACTCAGTCCTGTCTTTGGAACTCCATGACTACCTCATGCTGAGAGTAGGAGAGGGATGGAGATGATGGCCAGCATCTTTACAAATCAGACTAGACCCCATTCCCTGGCTTACAACCTTCCATGGCTCCCTACTGCCCTCAGGATAAAGCCCAGATGCCTTAGCATGGCTTGTGAGACTTATGGGGTCCTGGTTCCTGCTCGCCTCTCTGGCCTCATCACTCGCTATCTTGTGCTCTGATTTTTAGCCTTCTGTATCCAGAGATGACACTTTCATTCCCCTTTCTTCTACTCACCTGGGTCCCTTCTCTGTCTGTTCTCAACTTAGATTTCACTTCCTCCAGGGAACTTGGAATGCCCCCCCCTTCTCTCACCAGCACCCACACAGATCACTCTGGGCTTATTTGCTCACTTACTGGTCTATTTCCACACTAGGCTGTAAGCTCCTTGAGGGCAGGGGCTGTCCTTCAATTTTTGTATCCACAGTGCCTAGCTTGGTGCCTGGCACGTAAAAAGTACTCAATAAATGTTTGTTTAATGAAAAAAAAAAAAATCAGACTAGAGTCCATGCTTTGAAGCTTAGTTGATCCACCAAGTATCACAAGGTTGAAATCCACTAGAGGCAGCTTTAATCATGGGAACTTACATTTAAATTTAAATAATGTCAGGTAGGTTTCACCTGGCTTATCAGAAACCGAGAATTGTCCATATGTGTACCTTCACCATTTACCAAGCATCATATAGTCAAGGCTACATAATGCCTTATTCATTCATTCCCCCAGAGCAGAAAGGAAGAGTGAAATGCAAGCTTTTTTATGCACGGAGTGGGTAGCCATCTTCTCTCTTCCATAACAACTCCTCTTTAAGGTCCGAAAGGCATTA